>NC_057812.1:266218328-266229509 GCF_018294505.1 Triticum aestivum | reverse complement strand
CGTGCCGACACGAGGGAGGAGGGGGGCTGCTAGCTACTTCGCGCTTTGCTAGGGTGAACCTCGGTTGGGGGGAGGGGGCATGCATTCATAGCATAGGATTCCCTTCATGCCGGCACGAGGGGGGGTGGGGGCAAGCAATACAGTGCGCTTTGCGAGAGAGGTGCCACATTGAAGTTGCATTTGGTATTTGAAAATCAAACCACCCTTTTGATACATAAATTTGGTCCACATGCAAGTGTGTTCGTGTTCTGACCCTCTCCCGCATCATTTTTCGCCAAATTTATGGACATTAGATAAGTCGGAAGACGCAACAGACACGGTTCACTCAAACCAACCGTGTGCCACGCCGGTGCACCTGTCACACACACATCCGCACAGTACATTGGGCTCCACGAGGCTCCCCCTCTCAAAAATATCTGCCCGCCTCACGGGTTTTTCTGTTTCATAACACACGGTTGTTATCTCCGGACCGTGTGCGATGTTTCTTGTTCCCAATCCCGCCTGCATCCCTAGAAAATATCTGCCCGCCTCGAGGGTTTTTCCATTTCATAACACACGGTTGTTATCTCCTGATCGTGTGCGATGCACTATCATCAAAATTTTCAAAAAGCACGGCATTCCAATCCTGGGTTTGACTCCCGCATAATAAAATTTTCAGTACCTGCATCATTTCCTCAAACACCCCGCTCCCTGATAACCCACAAGTATAGGGGATCGCAACAGTTTTCGAGCGTAGAGTATTCAACCCAAAATTATTGATTCGAAACAAGGGGAGCCAAAGAATATTATCAAGTATTAACAACTGAGTTGTCAATTCAACCACATTTGGAAACTTAATATCTGCAGCAAGGTATTTATTAGCAAAGTAATATGATAGTAGTGGTAACGGTAGCAAAAGGTAATGATAACAAAAGGTAATGTTTTTGGTGTTTTGTAGTGATTGTAACAATAGCAACGAAAAAGTAAATAAGCGAAGAACAATATATGGAAAGCTCGTAGGCAATGGATCGGTGACAGAGAATTATGCCGGATGTGGTTCATCATGTAACAGTCATAACCTAGACACAGAACTAGCTCCAATTCATCAATGTAATGTAGGCATGTATTCCGAATATAGTCATACGTGCTTATGGAAAAGAACTTGCATGACATCTTTTGTCCTATCCTCCCGTGGCAGCGGGGTCCTAGCGGAAACTAAGGGATATTAAGGCCTCCTTTTAATAGAGTACCGGACCAAAGCATTAACACATAGTGAATACATGAATTCCTCAAACTACGGTCATCACCGGGAGTGGTCCCGACTATTGTCACTTCGGGGTTGCCGGATCATAACACATAGTAGGTGATTATAGACTTGCAAGATAGGATCAAGAACTCACTATTCATGAAAACATAATAGGTTCAGATCTGAAATCATGGCACTCGGGCCCTAGTGACAAGCATTAAGCATAGCAAAGTCATAGCAACATAAATCTCAAAACATAGTGGATACTAGGGATCAAACCCTAACAAAACTAACTCGATTACATGATAAATCTCATCCAACCCATCACCGTCCAGCAAGCCTATGATGGAATTACTCACACATGGTGGTGAGCATCATGAAATTGGTGATGGAGGATGGTTGATGATGATGATGGCGACGGATTCCCCTCTCCGGAGCCCCGAACGGACTCCAGATCAGCCCTCCCGAGAGGTTTTAGGGCTTGGCGGCGACTCCGTATCGTAAAACGCGATGAATCTTTCTCCCTTATTTTTTCCCCGAAAGTGAATATATAGAGTTGGAGTTGAGGTCGGAGGAGCTCCAGGGGGGCCATGAGGTAGGGGGGCGTGCCCCCAACCTCGTGCCTAGGGTGCGAGCCCCCTGGCTTTGATATTTTGCCAGTATTTTTTATTATTTCCAAAAAGATGCTCCGTGAAGTTTCAGGTCATTCCGAGAACTTTTGTTTCTGCATATAAATAACACCATGGCAATTCTGCTGAAAACAGCGTCAGTCCGGGTTAGTTCCATTCAAATCATGGAAGTTAGAGTCCAAAACAAGGGAAAAAGTGTTTGGAAAAGTAGATACGACGGAGACGTATCAACTCCCCCAAGCTTAAACCTTTGCTTGTCCTCAAGCAATTCAGTTGACAAACTGAAAGTGATAAAGAAAAACTTTTACAAACTCTGTTTGCTCTTGTTGTTGTAAATATGTAAAGCCAGCATTCAAGTTTTCAGCAAAGATTATGAACTAACCATATTCACAATTACTCCTAGGTCTCATGTTTACTCATATCAATAGCATAATCAACTAGCGAGCAATAATAATAAATCTCGAATGACAACACTTTCTCAAAATAATCATAATATGATATGACAAGATGGTATCTCGCTAGCCCTTTCTAAGACCGCAAAACATAAGTGCAGAGCACCTTTAAAGATCAAGGACTGACTAGACATTGTAATTCATGGTAAAAGAGATCCAGTCAAGTCATACTCAATGTAAACTAACAGTAATGAATGCAAATGACAGCGGTGCTCTCCAACTGGTGCTTTTTACTAAGAGGATGAAGACTCAACATAAAAGTAAATAGATAGGCCCTTCGTAGAGGGAAGCAGGGATTTGTAGAGGTGCCAGAGATCGGTTTTTAAAATAGAGATGAATAATATTTTGAGCGGTATACTTTCATTGTCAACATAACAACCAAGAGATGGCGATATCTTCCATGCTACACACATTATAGGCGGTTCCCAAACAGAATGGTAAAGTTTATACTCCCCCTCCACCAACAAGCATCAATCCATGGCTTGCTCGAAACAACGAGTGCCTCCAACTAACTAGAGTACCAGGGGGAGTTTTGTTTGCAATTATTTTGATTTAGTTTGCATAAAGCATGGGACTGGGCATCCCGGTGACCAGCCATTTTCTCGTGAGTGAGGAGCAGAGTCCACTCCTCTTGAGAATAACCCGCCTAACATGGAAGATGCGGACAACCCTAGTTGATACATGAGCTATTCGAGCATACAAAACATAATATTTATTTGAAGGTTTAGAGTTTGGCACATACAAATTTACTTGGAACGGCAGGTAGATACCGTATATAGGTAGGTATGGTGGACTCATATGGAATAACGTTGGGGTTTATGGGATTGGATGCGCAAGCAGTATTCCCACTTAGTACAGGTGAAGGCTAGAAAAGACTGGGAAGCGAGTAGCTAGAGAGTGACAACAGTCATGAACATGCATTAAAATTAATCAACACCGAATGCAAGCATGAGTAGGATATAATGCACCATGAACATAAATATCGTAGAGGCTATGTTGATTTTGTTTCAACTACATGCGTGAACATGTGCCAAGTCAAGCCACTCGAATCGTTCAAAAGAGGACACCACCTATCATACCACATCACAACCATTTTAATAGCATGTTGGCACGCAAGGTAAACCATTATAAGCTCCTAGCTAATTAAGCATGGCATAAGAAACTATGATCTCTAGTTGTCATTGCAAACATGTTTATTCATAATAGGCTGAATCAGGAATGATGAACTAATCATATTTACAAAAACAAGAGAGGTCGAGTTCATACCAGCTTTTCTCATCTTAATCAGTCCATCATATATCGTCATAATTGCTTTTCACTTGCATGACCGAATGATGTGAATAATAATAATAGTGCACGTGCATTGGACTAAGCTGGAATCTGCAAGCATCCAGTAAACAGGAGAAGACAAGGCAATATGGACTCTTGGTTGAATCAACAATAATGCATATAAGAGTCACTTCAACAATTTAATTATGGTCTTCTCCTATTGACCCCCAAAGAAAAGAAAATAAATAAAACTATTTACATGGAAAAGCTCCCAACAAGCAAAAAGAAGAACATGAAATCTTTTTGGGTTTTCTTTTTAATTACTACTACAAGCATGGAAATTAAAACTAGCTAAAAGCTACAACTAATTTTTTTTGGTTTTTCTTAAGGTTTTTTAAACACACAAGAAGAAAGCATAAGAGAAGAAAATGAACTAGCATGGATGATACAATGAAAAAGTATGAGCACTGACATCTAGCAATGAGTGTGTGAACATAAATGTAATGTCGGTGAGAAATACGTACTCTCCCAAGCTTAGGATTTTGGCCTAAGTTGGTCTACGGCCACGGTTGGCCTGGCGGATATCCATAGTAATAGTTGGGGTCGTACTACAATGCAACAGTCATTGCATCGTGGGCTGCAGCTTGGAGGCGAGCTATCTCAACTCTCCTCTTATACTCTTCCGCCTCCTCTCTGGTTATAGAATATCTCCCTTTTGCCTGAAAGTCAAAGAAAGTAGAAGCAGGGAGAGCGACATGATAGGTGCGTCGTCTGTTAAAGATTAGTCGGTACTGGAGGAACTGATCGCTGAAAGTGCGTTATATCGACTAGAGGGGGGGGTGAATAGGCGATTTTTTTGAAAGTCTTCAAAACGTGGAAGTTATGAAGACAAACGATAGAAATAAACCTATTACCATGCAGCGGAAGGTAGACTACACTAGGCAAACCATAGTCAAGTATTCAATGGAGTGAAAGCACAATGACTAATAGCAGCAATGTAGTAAGGATCAGGTAGGAAGATATTATGAAGCCAAACAGAACACGCAGTCACTCAGTGAAGATAAAAGATAATGCAATCATACAATTACTTCACAAGGAGTAACAGTAAGTAAAGAGAAGGGAAGGATGAAACCAGTGACTCGTTGAAGACAATGATTTGTTGGACCAGTTCCAGTTGCTGTGACAACTGTACGTCTGGTTAGGGTGGCTAGGTACTTAAACCTAAGGACACACAGTCCCAGACACCCAGTCCTGAAGATGCAGCTCAGGACACCCAGTCCTCACCGTATTCCCCTTGAGCTAAGGTCACACAGACCTCGCCCAATCACTCTGGTAAGTCTTCAAGGTAGACTCCCAAACCTTCACAGACTTTGTTCACCAGCGATCCACAATGTCTCTTGGATGCTCCGAACGCGACGCCTAACCGGCTGGAGGATTCACAGTCCTCAAGTGTAATAAGTCTTCAGATCACACAGACAAGAAGACTTAAGTGATGCCTAATTCTCTTTGGCTTTGGGTTGTTAGGGCTTTATCCTCGCAAGGAATTCTCTCTCAAAGGCTTCGAGGTGGGTTGCTCTCAAACGACAAAAGCCATACACTAACTCTGAGCAGCCAACCGTTTATGGTTGTAGGGGGTGGGCTGTTTATAGCCACTAGGCAACCCGACCTGATTTTTCCGAAATGACCCTGGGTCACTAAGGAACTGACACATGTTCCAACGGTCAGATTTCAAACTCACACGACAACTTTACTTGGGCTACAAGAAAAGTTGACTTGTCCGACTCTGGACAAGATTCGCTCTCATAGTCTTCACTCGAAGACATAGGTTTTGGTTAAGCATCACTTCAGTCATTCTGACTGGTTCTCTTGGACCCGACTTAACAGTACGGTGGTTCTTATGACTCAACAAAGAAGAAGAAAAAGAACTACGAAAGATCTAAGTCTTCGAGCTCCATAGGCTTCATGCGATGTCTTCTCTTGTCATAGTCTTCAATGTGAATATCTTCATATACCACCTTTGACATCAATGTCTTCATACATTTTTAGGGGTCATCTCTGGTAGGAAAACCGAATCAATGAGGGACTTCTACCTGTTTTATCTTGCAATTCTCGCAAACACATTAGTCCCTCAACTAGGTTTGTCGTCAATACTCCAAAACCAACTAGGGGTGGCACTAGATGCACTTACAATCTCCCCCTTTTTGGTGATTGATGACAAACTAGTTGAAGTTTTCAACCGGGAATATAATATGTGAAATTGTAAAGGATAAGGAATTGTCTTCATAAGTTGCAAGGGCTCCCCCTGAAGATGTGCATATAAGTAGTTTGCTTTTGGAATGCAAATGCACATGGCAGGTTGTGCTTGTGGAGATCCTCTTCAACTTATGATGACAATCCACTATGCATGTGAAGGTATGTGAAGATAATGACATGCATAATGGAAAATGGACGTCTGCAAAATGATCTAAGTGCGGAATTTATTGTCGCACATGCAGAATTTATCATCGCATCACAAAATGGCAAATAAGTAGCAGACGACCATCGAGTTTAAGTGTTACAACTCAAAGAACCAAATGTATCAAAACGAGAGTTGTAAACACGAAGCAAAATATGAAGCACCCGCCCATATGGACCCGCTTGAAGACTATTAAACTCATATGCTTCTCCCCCTTTTGTCAGTAAGGACCAAACAGATTTGAAGACATAGAGCCTCTACTCGTTCCCATGAAGAGTAGGTGAAGCAGCAGGGTCATCGGTGGTGTTTGGCGGTGCAGAAGAACTTGGAGCAGTGTCGAAGCGTGCTGAAGGAGGTGGCGGTGAAGTAGCATCGTCTTCATCCTCGATCACTCTGTCATTTATAGTTGCAGCAGAGGAAGAGAACTCTGAGTCTTCAAGAGATGGAGTTCGTCGCAGCACTGCCCTTCGAGGAGGTGTGGATCAAACTTGAAGCGCTCAGAGAAGCCATCCTCTTGAAGATCATCTTGAGAACACATCAGCGTCAGCCCTTTCCATGTGCGTCGAGAGGTTTCATGGGCAACAAAGGCATTCTTGGTGGCAAGATTGCGAATGCGATTAACATCCACCAAGAGGCTTTGCATTTGACGCTTCAGCCAGTCATGATGCCTATCCTGTTTTTGATGAAGAGCCACAAGAAGCTCTCGGTCATTGAGAACACGAGTGCACTTCTTGGATCGTGGGGCAGTTGTACTGTCAGTGGCTTCAGTGAGAGCAGGATGCGGTGCACGTGTAGTGCCAGCCAAAGGATACACACGAGTGACTGCTTCAACTCCTTCAATGTTCTGAGAAAAACTTTGATGCTCTGCATTCTGAAGACTTAGAGGTTCCTTGGCAGGCTCAGGATAGATGGCTTCAATAGACATATCCACATCAGGCAGAAAAATCCAATGATTGCGAGCAGATGGCTGATATGAGATAGCGGAGTGAAGTTTGATCAGCCGCATTACCCATGGGGCGTAGAACTTCAAGCCAAACAGATCAGAGCCTGATGCAGCAAGTTGGCGAATGAAGAAGTCATGTGCATTGAAGCATTTTCCATGAAGAATATAGAAGACCAAAGTCTTCATTGCACCTTCCAGCTTGGCATGTGGAGAGTGCCCTTTGATGGGCCAGAGAGTTCGCCTTATGATGTGATAAATAGTCCTTGGCAGATACTCCAGGTCTTCAACAAAGAACTCTTTGGGATATGCAGCATCTTGGGGTAATGGCTTCATCATACTGAGCATCTGACTCATGTTAGGTTCAGGCTTCTGAAAGATGCTCTCCACAGCTTCACTGTGAAGTTGACAGCCAGATTCGTAGAGATCGCCGGGAGTGGGTAGACCAGTGAGCTCAATGATGTCAAAGGCTTTGGCTTCGTGATGAACGTTTCCTGTCATCCACTCCAGGACCCAAGTCTTCGGATCTCTGTTATACCCGCGGATGTGAAGTGTGGCATAGAATTGGAGCAGCAACTCTTCATTCCAATGCTCTTGGTCAGTGACGAACGGCAGCAACCCAACCTCTTTGAAGCAATCCAGAGCTTCTTCCAGACAGGGCAGACCAGCTATTGCTTCAATGTCAAGACGCTTGTGTGGGAAGATGTGACCTTGATTGTAAAGAATGCAGGAGTAATAGCTTCGCTGCAGATAGCTCCAGAACCGATCAGATGATATTCTTTCCCTTGAGTAGGGGTTCCTGGAGCTATTGAAGAATGTGTTGTCTGCTCTGAAGCCATTGATATTGAAGGATCCAGGTGCTGATGCAGGACCTGGGAACCTGGGCAATCTTGGGATTGGCTTCTGTACCTGAGGCCTGTGCTCAACATGATAGTCGAACTGAGGACCGGCAGCAGGCATGGGAACAAAAGCAGTGGGATCAGTGGCTTTGCTGACTTCTGGTGCTTTTGTTGGTGATGGCTCCACATTAGCTTCAGCCATGATAGCGTCAGTGGCTTCAGTGGTGTTGGTGGTGGCAGCCTCAAGATTTTCAACCTCCACTTGACGAGCTGGAGGGTCGGTCACAATCACGTTCTCCTCAAGAACCACTTCTTGGTGGGACAGGAGAGTAGCAGCTTGTGGGACTTCTTCTTCATCGGCTGATGCAGCCGGAATGTCTTCAGAAGTTTCAGACGCAGAGACTGGAGGCCTTGGTCCTCTGCGAAGCCTGCGCAACGCAGGCGACGCCTGTGTAGTTAGAGTTGGCTGGGCCTCAAAGTCTTCTTCCTCTTGTGGGCGATCAGCCCATGAAGCATCCTGAGCAATTGGCGTCAGAGGACGACCAATGCTGATGAGTTCGTTGTGCTCAAGCTGAGGAAGGACTGCACCATCTTCTACATGGTCATGGTGACCAATGTCGTCAGCAGCGATGGGATCAGCTGCTGGAAATTCTTTAGCTTCATGAGCCTCTGTGAAAGCAGGCTCATGGATTGTCAGTTGGTGTTCAGCGTCAGGACGAACCATGGAAATGGGTTCAACAATCAAAGGCTCTGTGGGAGCAGCCCGTTCTTTCTTGGTCTTCCTCTTCTTCTTGGAGGGGGCAGTAGGAGAGGATTCAGGATGTTTCCTCTTCCTGGCTTCAGCCTCAGCAGTCCTTGTCTTCTTCAGCTCTGAAGCAGTTGACCGGGCTTTTGGCTTCGAGCCAGTCATTCTAGTTGGGAAGACAATGGGATCTGCTTCCTGCCTTGGTGCGAGAGGTTCGGCCACAACGGGCTTCTTCTTCTGCTTAGCAGCCATCCTGGGATCAATGCCCGGACGCCCAAGGGCCTTGCGCTTCTCAGCTTCGTTGTAGCCTTGCACACACTTGTCAGCCAGGCTCTTCATACACTCCCGAGAACCCTGAGCTTCTGCGCGTTTCTTGAGAAAGGCTTCTTTGAGCTTGTGCAGCATAATCTTGAAGTTTTTCACCTCTTGCACGCTGAGCTTGGCCATATGCTTCTTGAATTGAGCCTTTTCATAGTCAATCTTTTGCTTCAGTTCGACGATGCGCTGAGCGAGGGCTAGCTCTGAAGCAATGGCGCCATGAAAGGCGACACTGAGGCCAATGGGTAGTTGCAGATCTTCGAAGCTGATGTTTGGCGTGTCAAACCACTCATCAATGAAGTTGTGGATGATTGTTACATCAAAGAGAGGCAGATCATTGAAGATTTCTGCTTCTTCTTTGCTCTTGATGAGTTGCTCAAGAGCGTCATCTGCAAGATCTTCATCACTTGACAGATCAATGGCATCATTACGCAGAATGGCAGCAGCTGTTAGCTCTTGGCCGGTGTGTGGCAGAGGCATCTTGACCTTCTGGGGCTTGGAGATGCGTGACAAATCTTCAGACTGCACACTGTCTTCAGGAGGTGCAGTTGCCAGTGGCTTCGCCCATGAGATTTTTGGTGCAGAGGCCGGCTTTGAAGCTTTTGGCTGCTTCAGCTTCTTTGGCTTCGGCGCTGCAGGCGCTTCATCTGATTCAGCGTCATCTGCAGGCTCATTCACGGCTGTTCCTTGAACCACGATGTGAGTGATGAGGCCTTCAAGATTGTAGAAGGGCCCAAGAAGATTGGGTTCTGCTTCGCGAGTTCCATCGGCATGGGGAGCAGAGGGACCAGGGTTGAAATCTAAACCCAAAGTCTTGTTCTGCTTCGTTGAGTTCTGGGCAAACTGGAAGTTGCGCTTAAACATATTGTCGTCACGACACCATAGCAGGGACGATGGGTCAGCATCCGCAGGCTGTGGTCCACGGACCATGCAGGGATAGAAGCCTTGTTCAATGGCTTCATCTCTGGTCCTGGGTTGAAGATTTTTGTAGAGGATGTCTCCCCATGGTCGCTTGATGGCATTCTTTTCAGCATATTCCTTGGTCACAAATCTGTACTTGAACCACTATTCTGCCCAAAAGCGTCGAATCCATTGGATTCACGTCTTGCGCTGATTGTAATCCTCTTCAGCATCTGTCTTGTACAACTCTGAGAGGTCATCGGGCAGATCTCTTGATGTTTCTCCTCGACGCTTTCTGCCACCCTTCCTTGCTGATTTTTCTGAAGCCATGAACCTTAATCTGAAGGGCTTCAATATGTTCAGAGGCTTCAAAGGTTTTCGCTTGCTGGACAAACAGGAACTGGCTTCGGGAGAATTTATGTGATGCTGTAAGAATTCTGCAAATGAATGCAGACTATGAGAACCAAGGGATTCTCCCACGGACATGCACCTGTGACAGTATTAAGGTGCGAGGGAAGGGAAAGAGGTCATATGCATTCTCAGAAGATTTTGAAGATAAATCAGTTTAGGAGACATTGACCTCATCGTGCGAAGACATTCACTCATAGATAAGGAGTTGGTTCCAGATTTGTATGAATCCACGGATCAGTACAAGTGAGGAATCTAACTACTTTGTGAAGCATAAGTGAATATACTAGGCATGTTATGAGATGCAGTATGAAAGAGATCCAACTTGTGTGAATAGAAACTGCTTGTGGTAGAAAGTGATAAAGCTATAGGATCAAAGAGGCCATAAAAAGGAGGTTTTATTTACCACACGAAGAACTGCTAGACGGAGTGGAAGAGGAGGCCGAGCAGTTCGATCGTCCGTGCCCTAACTTGGCGACGGAGGACACCTACGGCGACGGCGGAGAAGACGATGTCCGCGGTCGGCATGAAGACGGCGTCGGAGAGGTTGCGGTAGCGAAGCGCTTCGTCGCCGGCGTCATCGAGGGCTAGCGGTGGCGCTAGGGTTCGTGCGAGAGTGGAAGAAGAGATAATGACTGCTGTGAGGTGTGTATTTATAGGTACAGGGGCGGCACTGCGTTATTACACAGGTGCCCCTGGCGATTCCCATCTGAGGAACACGTGGCCATCACGCATCATATTGGGGTTTGTTCCATGTCCCACGCACGCCTGGATTGTCGGGTGGTCGTTCCCACTTCTCCGGGTTTCAGGTGAAGGAATGAGCATTGAAAACAGACTTAATGGTTGTCTCTGTATCTTCTGCTAACAAGGATGCAGAGAAGACATTCGACAGTTTGAATAGAATGCATATGATTTGGAGAGATAGAGTTTGAGATAGAAAGCATAAAGAGGTTAGGGTCCGATCACATTCACTTAGTTCAAAAGATTCAACAAGAAGACAT
>NC_057812.1:266160306-266218010 GCF_018294505.1 Triticum aestivum | reverse complement strand
TTGAAGCCAAACCAAATGTGAAGACATAGCAAATGTAACGCCATGAGTGAAACACTTCAAACAGAACATTTGGTGGTGGCGTTACCCACCGTATAGGAAGTATTAGACCCAGATAGGGTGCACAATTATCGTGGCGCTCCGAAGTCAAAATCCACATTAATGTATTCACACTTAGAATGTATGTCTTCATTGATTGAAGATATACTTTACTTCGTGCGTTGCACATCTAAGTCATCAATATGCATAAGTGTTAGGATGTGTGCCTGATCACAGGACATTTGAGGATTCCAGGATATTTAGCTCACACCGTAACTTGCAAAATCTCTTCTCATCCAAGGGCTTGGTGAAGATATCTGCCAATTGCTCTTCAGTGTTGACGTGTATGATATCTATATCTTCCTTCACAACATGATCTCTGAGAAAGTGATGACGAATTTCAATGTGCTTTGTCTTCGAGTGCTGAACTGGGTTGTTGGCAATCTTGATGGTGCTTTCGTTGTCGCAGTAGAGTGGCACTTGCTTCAGATGAATGCCATAGTCCTTGAGTGTTTGCTTCATCCACAGAAGTTGAGCGCAGCAAGATCCAGCAACAATGTATTCAGATTCAGCAGTGGAGAGAGATACACAGTTCTACTTCTTTGAAGACCAACATACAAGTGATCGTCCGAGAAAGTGACATGTGCCTGATGTAGACTTGCGATCCACTTTGTCACCAGCATAATCAGCATCTGAGAATCCAACCAAATCAAACTCTGAGCCCTTTGGATACCATAATCCTAGAGTTGGGGTGTGAGCCAAGTATCGAAGAATTCGCTTCACAGCTAAGTGATGCGACTCCTTTGGTGCCGCTTGGAATCGAGCACACATGCAAACACTAAGCATGATATCTGGCCTAGATGCACATAGATAAAGCAAAGAACCAATCATGGAGCAGTATACCTTTTGGTCGAACTCTTTACCATTGTCGTTAGGACCCAGATGATGCTTGGCTGGCATTGGCGTCGTGAAGCCTTTGCAGTCTTGCATACCGAACTTCTTCAGGCAATCTTTGAGATACTTCTCTTGAGATATGAAGATGCCGTTGTGTTGCTGTCGTATTTGGAGACCGAGGAAGAACTTCAGCTCTCCCATCATGGACATCTGAGAAGAACTTCAGCTCTCCCATCATGGACATCTGATATTGCTCTTGCATCATATATCCAAACTCTTCACTGTACTTCTGATTGGTGCAGCCGAAGATAATGTCATCCACATATATTTGGCACACAAACAGTTCACCGTCATATGTCTTCGTGAAGAGAGTGGGGTCTAGGGAACCAGGTATGAAGCCTTTGCTCTTCAGGAAGTATTTGAGTGTGTCATACCAGGCCCGAGGGGCTTGTTTGAGGCCATACAGTGCCTTGTTGAGCTTGTATACCATGTCAGGATGTTTCGGATCTTTAAAGCTAGGCGGTTGTGCAACATATACTTATTCTTCAAACTTGCCATTGAGAAAGGCGCTCTTCACATCCATTTGATATAGAAGTATGTTGTGATGATTTGCATAGGCCAGCAGTATGCGTATGGCTTCAAGTCTTGCCACAGGAGCAAATGTTTCATCAAAGTCAATGCCTTCCACTTGAGTATATCCTTGAGCAACAAGACGAGCTTTGTTTCTGACAACTTGACCATGCTCATCTTGCTTGTTGCGGTATATCCATTTGGTGCCTATTATATTGTGCTTCCGAGGATCAGGACGCTTAACCAGTTCCCATGCATTATTCAGCTCAAACTACTGAAGCTCTTCTTGCATAGCTTGAATCCATTCAGGTTCCATGAAGGCTTCTTCAACTTTCTTAGGTTCTGTTATTGAGACGAATGCGAAGTGCCCACAGAAATTTGCTAGCTGAGTTGCCCTTGAACGAGTGAGCAGACCGGGTGCATTGATGCTATCAGTTATTCTCTCAATCTGCACTTCATTGGCAACATGAGGATGTACAGGGCGAAGGTTTTGCTCTTGCTGATCATTGTCATTGTTAGTGGGATTGTCTTCAGGCTGAGCATTGTCTTCAGGTTGATCAGGTGCGGAGATGATAAGTTCCTCTTCAGGTTGAGCTTCAGAGGGTATGATTTCTCCGGTTCCCATAACCTTGATTGATTCGCTGGATGGAACTTCATCTAGCACATTTGGGAGGTGCTCTCTTTGTGAACCGTTAGTCTCATCAAACCGCACATCCACTGTTTCAACCACTTTATAATGAAAGGGATTGAAGACTCTGTAGGAGTGCGAATCCTTTCCATATCCAAGCATAAAACCCTCATGTGCTTTTGGTGCAAATTTTGAAGTGTGATGTGGATCTTTGATCCAGCACCTGGGACCAAATACTCTGAAGTAACTGACATTTGGCTTCTTGCCAGTAAGGAGCCATAAGATGTCTTGTTCAGAAGCTTGTGAAGATAAACACGATTGATTGTATGGCATGCAGTATCAATGGCTTCAAGCCAGAATTTTCTTGGAGTCTTGTATTCATCAAGCATCGTTCGGGCCATCTCAATGAGTGTTCTGTTCTTGCGTTCGACGACACCATTCTGCTGTGGCGTGTACGGGGCTGAGAATTCATGTGTGATGCCCAAGGTATCAAGATATGTATCAAGGCCGGTGTTCTTGAATTCAGTGCCATTGTCACTTCTGATGTGCTTTATCTTGGTGCCATAGTTGTTCATTGCTCGATTGGCGAAGCGTCTGAAGACATCCTGCACTTCAGTTTTGTAGAGGATTATGTGCACCCAAGTATATATAGAATAATCATCAACAATAACAACACCATAGAGGCAAGTAGTAGTAGTAAGAGTTGAGTAATGAGTGGGACCGAAAAGATCCATGTGGAGCAGTTCGAAGGGTCGAGTGGTTGTCATGATTGTCTTCGAGGGATGTTTGGCCCTCGTCATCTTTCCTGCTTCACAGGCACCACATAAGTGATCTTTCTTGAACTTGATGCCCTCGATGCCTATGACATGCTTCTTCTTTGCAAGGGTGTGGAGGTTCCTCATGCCAGCATGCCCTAGCCTCCGATGCCAGAGCCAGCATTCTGAAGCTTTTGCTAGAAGACATACGGCAAGCTGTGGTCCTGCCAAGAAATCTACTACATACAAATCATCTTTCCGATACCCTTCAAACACTAGAGACTTGTCAGATTCCATTAGTACAAGGCAGTGATATTTTCAAAATATTATGATCATGTTCAAATCGCAAAGCATTGAGACAGACATTAAGTTGAAGCCAAGGGATTCAACAAGCATGACTTTATCCATGTGTTGATCCTTTGAGATTGCAACTCTACCTAGACCCAGTACCTTACTTTTACCAGTGTCAGCAAATGTGATGTGACTCTTGTCGGATGGACGTAAGGTTGAGTCCATAAGAAGGCTTCTTTTGCCAGTCATGTGGTTGGTACACCCACTATCAATAATCCATTCTGAAGACGCTGGTGTTGTACCCTACAGTGCAGTTAGGGGGATAGGCTTCATGAAGAGAATTGTGAAGCAAAAACATTTGACAAACCAGTGGGTTATGAAAGCTTAGATCCAGATTAGGACTAATAGGGAGAGTAGCAAGCGATTCAGGAACGAAGTACATAGTAAGACCATTCGGGCATTTGATCTTGCACCCTACAAGATGTTTAAGGTCCCCAGCAATAGCGTCAGACGATTTTGGTTTTCTGCTGGAGACCTTTCCTTGCAAAAGAGAGTTAAGCTTTCTTAGCCACCCACATCTTCAAGGGTGTCTTAGAAGCAATAAGTCTAAGTGCAGCGTCTGAGAACTTTGGCTTTGGAGCCCTAGAAAAAAGTCTTGCAGGCGGACAATAGTACTCATAAGAATAAGCAGAATAGTTATTGGTCTTATGAACATGGCGGTTTGATGAACCGCGCTCATATTCATAGGCCTGAGTATGGTTTCCCTGCAAAACATTTGCGTTAGTGCGACTCAGGTGAGTCCTCTGTCTATATGACGCCTTTGGACCGTATGAAGCCTGTGGTCTGAGGTTTGTCTTCTTCACGTGTGGTGTCATGATGACATTCACAGGAAGATTCTCCAGACACTTTTTTGGAACCCAGATCTTCATAGGCGGTCCATTCCTGCAGTTAGTACCAATGTACCTGGCAAACACTTCACCATTATGATTCTTAAACAGTTTATAGTTTGCATCAAAGGATTCATCAATGACAATGGGGTTTGCACAAGAGAAGCCAGATAGATTGGGTAGATCTGCTGAAGATTCCTTTGCAGCAACCCATGTGGTTTTGGGGTACTGCTCAGGTTTCCAGTAAGAGCCATCAGCATTCATTTTCCTTACGAACCCAACACCCTCTTTCCTCAGGTTTCGGTTCAAGATCTGCTTTTTGAGGACATCACATAGTGTCTGATGCCCTTTAAGACTTTTGTACATCCCTGTTTCAAGCAATGTCTTCAACCTAGCATTCTCATCAGCAATAGCAGTGGAATCCTCAACAGAGGGGTTAGTTCCCACATCAACAGTTGAAGATATTGCAACAGTAGCAGCAGTAGAACATTCAGCAACAGTAGTAGCATTATCACGCTCAATGCACTTAAGACATGGTGGTTCAAATCCTTCCTGAGCGGAGCTGATCTGTTCGGCGCGAAGTGACTCGTTTTCCTTTTGAAGATCTTCATGAGCCGCTCTCAATTTCTCAAGATCTTGCTTCCTTTGAAGATAATCATAGGAAAGCTTTTCATGAGTTGTTGAGAGCGTTTCATGACGACTTTCAAGTTCCTCATACTTAACATGAAGATTTTTTATGTCTTCAATTAAGGACTCAGATCAAGTCATTTCGGCGCCTAACAGATCATCGCTTTTGTCTAACAGTTTTTCAATATGTTCCATGGCTTTCTGTTGTTCAGTTGCAATTTTAGCAAGAGTTTTGTAGCTGGGTTTTGAACCACAATCAGAGTCATCGTCACTGGATGTTTGATAGTGAGTACTACGTGTGTTTACCTTGGCACCGCGTGCCATGAAGCAGTAGGTAGGAGCGGAGTAGTCCTTGTCATTTGCATTTGTGTCAGTGATGAGGTCATTGTCTTCAGTGTTGAAGATGGACTTGGCAACGTATGCTGTAGCCAGACTTGCGACGCCAGAATCGGACTCCTCCTCAGACTCCACCTCCGCCTCCTCAGAAGCGGACTCCTCCTTTGAATCCATTTCCTTGCCAACAAACGCACGTGCCTTGCCAGATGAGCTCTTCTTGTGTGATGAAGACTTTGAAGAAGACTTGGAAGAAGACTTTGAGTATTTCTTCTTCTTCTTCTTGTCGTCAGAGTCATATTCCTTCCTCTTCTTCTTCTTTTTGTTCTCATTGTCCCACCGCGGACACTCAGAGATGAAGTGGCCAGGTTTCTTGCACTTGTGACATGTTTTCTTCTTGTAGTCATGAGCAGAAACTTCATCATTCCTTGAGCTTGATCGGGAAGACTTTCTGAAGCCTTTCTTCTTGGTGAATTTTTGGAACTTCTTCACAAGCATAGGAAGTTCCCTTCCAATGTCTTCAGGATCATCAGAACTGCTGTTAGATTCTTCTTTAGATGAGGAGACAGCTTTTGCCTTCAAGGCACGAGTTCGCCCATAGTTTGGACCGTAGATATCTCTTTTCTCAGAAAGCTGAAACTCATGTGTGTTGAGCCTCTCAAGTATGTCAGACGGATCGAGTGTCTTGAAATCAGGACGTTCTTGAATCATCAGGGCTAGGGTGTCAAACGAACTGTCAAGTGATCTCAGTAGTATCTTGACGACTTCGTGCTTGGTGATCTCAGTAGCGCCAAGGGCTTGAAGCTCATTCGTGATGTTAGTGAGTCGATCAAATGTGAGCTGGACATTCTCATTGTCATTTCTCTTGAAGCGGTTGAAGAGGTTGCAAAGGACACTGATTCTCTGATCTCTCTGGGTTGAGACGCCTTCGTTGACCTTGGAGAGCCAGTCCCAGACTAGCTTAGATGTTTCCAAAGCACTCACGCGGCCATACTGTCCTTTGGTCAGATGACCAGAGATGATATTCTTGGCAGTAGAGTCAAGTTGAACGAACTTCTTGACGTCAGCAGCAGTGACACCTTCTCCAGCCTTGGGAACGCCGTTCTTGACGACATACCATAGGTCAACGTCAATGGCTTCAAGATGCATGCGCATCTTATTCTTCCAGTAGGGATATTCAGTTCCATAGAGGACGGGGCACGCAGCGGAGACTTTAATTATCCCTGCAGTCGACATAGCTAAAACTCTAGGTGGTTAAACCGAATCACACAGAACAAAGGAGTACCAAGCTCTGATACCAATTGAAAGTGCGTTATATCGACTAGAGGGGGGGTGAATGGGCGATTTTTTTGAAAGTCTTCAAAATGTGGAAGTTATGTAGACAAACGATAGAAATAAACCTATTACCATGCAGCGGAAGGTAGACTACACTAGGCAAACCATAGTCAAGTATTCAATGGAGTGAAAGCACAATGACTAATAGCAGCAATGTAGTAAGGATCAGGTATGAAGATATTATGAAGCCAAACAGAACACGCAGTCACTCAGTGAAGATAAAAGATAATGCAATCATACAATGACTTCACAAGGAGTAACAATAAGTAAAGAGAAGGGAAGGATGAAACCAGTGGCTTGTTGAAGACAATGATTTGTTGGACCAGTTCCAGTTGCTGTGACAACTGTACGTCTGGTTAGGGCGGCTAGGTATTTAAACCTGAGGACACACAGTCCCGGACACCCAGTCCTGAACACGCAGCTCAGGACACCCAGTCCTCACCGTATTCCCCTTGAGCTAAGGTCACACAGACCTCGCCCAATCACTCTGGTAAGTCTTCAAGGTAGACTCCCAAACCTTCATAGACTTCGTTCACCGGCGATCCACAATGTCTCTTGGATGCTCAGAACGCGACGCCTAACCGGCTGGAGGATTCACAGTCCTCAAGTGTAATAAGTCTTCAGATCACATAGACAAGAAGACTTAAGTGATGCCTAATTCTCTTTGGCTTTGGGTGGTTAGGGCTTTATCCTCGCAAGGAATTCTCTCTCAAAGGCTTCGAGGTGGGTTGCTCTCAAACGACAAAAGCCGTACACTAACTCTGAGCAGCCAACCGTTTATGGTTGTAGGGGGTGGGCTATTTATAGCCACTAGGCAACCCGACCTGATTTATCCGAAATGACCCTGGGTCACTAAGGAACTGACACGTGTTCCAACGGTCAGATTTCAAACTCACACGGCAACTTTACTTGGGCTACAAGAAAAGTTGACTTGTCCGACTCTGGACAAGATTCGCTCTCATAGTCTTCACTCGAAGACATAGGTTTTGGTTAAGCATCACTTCAGTCATTCTGACTGGTTCTCTTGGACCCCACTTAACAGTACGGTGGTTCCTATGACTCAACAAAGAAGAAGAAAAAGAACTACGAAAGATCTAAGTCTTCGAGCTCCATAGGCTTCATGCGATGTCTTCTCTTGTCATAGTCTTCAATGTGAATATCTTCATATACCACCTTTGACATCAATGTCTTCATACATTTTTAGGGGTCATCTCTGGTAGGAAAACCGAATCAATGAGGGACTTCTACATGTTTTATCCTGCAATTCTCGCAAACACATTAGTCCCTCAACTAGGTTTGTCGTCAATACTCCAAAACCAACTAGGGGTGGCACTAGATGCACTTACAATCGTTCTTCTCAACAATATGATGACGAACCATAGCCTCATAATCCAAATAAGTAGGGGGCAACTCAATATCATCCTCACGTATGGTTATACCAAGAAAGTTAGCTATGTGGGTTGCATAAATTCCATCGAAGAAATCTCCATTAAATCTATTAAGATGCAACCTACGTGCAACAATGTCTCCCAAATTATATGATTTATCTCCTAACACAGCACTCCTAAGAATACTGAGGTTAGGGACACACATGTGACATGCTTCATCTTTACCATTAATGCATCTACCTATGAAGAGAGCAAAATAATGTATAGCAGGAAAATGAATGCTCCCTATGGTAGCTTGTGCTATATCTCTAGATTCCCCCACAGTTATACTAGCAAGAAAATCTCTAAATTCAGATTTGCGAGGTTCACTAGTACTACCGCATTGTGGAAGTTTGCAAGCGGTGGTAAAGTCCTCTAAGTCCAGTGTAAGAATTTTCATAATGATCAAACAGGACAATTTGAGAATTACGTGAAGATGAAAATTCAAACCTCCTCACAAAGGAGCTAGTGATATAGTGGTACTGACGACATTTTTCTTCCTCGAAGCTCACAAGACCAGCGTTACGCAAATATGCATTAAATTCTTCCGTAATTCCCGCTCGATCCATGAAGTCCTCTGAAGGCCATTCACAAGGCCACACTGGAGCGTCCCTTGGTGGCTCATCATTAGCATCACGCATTGCAAGCCTGGGTTCTTGTTTCCTTGAAGAACCACCTTGGTACATTTTCCTAAACATATTTCCTCCTCTGAAAAATTTCTGAAATTTTTAGTAACTTCAAATAAAACTGAACCAAACTCAACAAAATTGATAGCAACTACTCCTACAAGTGCCTAGAGCCTATATCATGCATCAAAACTACTTGGAACCACATAAATTTGACATGCAAGCTCAAGAACAGGGTCACCTAAGCAGCAAAAATATGCAATGAATAAAGCACTAGAACAAAAACTAATTGGACCAATGGAGGATTCACATACCAAGGAACAATCCCCCCAAGCAGTTTTGTGAGAGGTTCTTTGAGCAAGGAGATCGAAATGGCAGCAAAATGAGCTTGGACTCGGGTTTGAACTGGATAATGGTGTTTGTGGGAGGAAGAAGGAGTGTGTGGGTGCAGGAATAAGTGGAGGAGGTCCACCGTGGGCCCATGAGGCAGGGGGCGCGCCCAGGGGGTAGGGCGCACCCTCCACCCTCGTGGCCAGGTGGATGCCCCCGTGATGTGTTCTCAGTGCCAAATATTCTCAAATATTCCAGAAAAATCATATTTAAATTTTAGGGCATTTGGAGAACTTTTATTTTCGGGGTATTTTTATATTGCAAGGATAATTCAGATAACAGACAGAAAATACTATTTTATTTTATTTAATATAAATAACAGAAAGTAAAACGAGGGTACAAAGAGTTGTGTTTTCTAAATTCATCGATCTCATGCTCATCATAAGGAATCCACTAACAAGGTTGATCAAGTCATGTTAACAAACTCATTCCGAATAACATGGAACCGGAGAATTTTCGAATAACACTAGGTTACCTCAACGGGGATATGCACATCCACAACAATAAGAATATCATATTTCTTCTTGATAGTAGGAAGAGGAAATTCAAAACCTCCAAAAATAATCGATGAAATTTTTCCAAGAGAATTGATACTGTGGACTTGAGGTTGTTTCATCGAAAAGTGTACCGTATGCTCATTACCATTAACATGAAAAGTGACATTGCCTTTGTTGCAATCAATAATAGCCCCTGCAGTATTCAAAAAGGGTCTTCCAAGAATAATAGACATACTATCGTCCTCGGGAATATCAAGAACAACAAAGTTCATTAAAATAGTAACATTTGCAACCACAACATGCACATCCTCACAAATACCGACAGGTATAGCAGTTGATTTATCACCCATTTGCAAAGATATTTCAGTAGGTGTCAACTTATTCAAATCAAGTCTACGATATAAAGAGAGAGGCATAACACTAACACCGGCTCCAAGATCACATAAAGCAGTTTTAACATAGTTTCTTTTAATGGAGCATGGTATAGTGGGTACTCCTGGATCTCCAAGTTTCTTTGGTATTCCACCCTTAAAAGTATAATTAGCAAGCATGGTGGAAATTTCAGCTTCTGGTATCTTTCTTTTATTAGTAACAATATCTTTCATGTACTTAGCATAAGGATTCATTTTAAGCATATCAGTTAATCTCATACGCAAAAAGATAGGTCTAATCATTTCAGCAAAGTTCTCAAAATCCTCATAATCCTTTTTCTTGGATGGCTTGGGTGGAAAAGGCATGGGTTTCTAAACCCATGGTTCTCTTTATTTACCATGTTTCCTAGCAACAAAGTCTCTCTTATCATAACGTTGATTCTTTAATAGTGGGTTATCAAGATCAACAGCAGGTTCAATTTCTATATCATTATCATTGCTAGGTTGAGCATCAACATGAACATTATCATTAACATCATCACTAGTTTTAGGTTCATTACCAGATTGTGTTTCAGCATCAGAAATAGAAATATCATTTGGATTCTCAGGTGTTTCAGTAATAGGTTCACCAGAAGCATGCAAAGTCCTATCATTTTTCTTTTTCTTCCTTTTAGAAGGACTAGGTGCATCTATATTATTTCTCTGAGAATCTTGCTCAATTCTCTTAGGGTGGCCTTCAGGATACAAAGGTTCCTGAGTCATTTTACCAGTTCTAGTAGCCACTCTAACAGCATAGTCCTTATTCTTACTATTCAATTCATTGAGCAAATCATTTTGAGCTTTAAGTACTTGTTCTACTTGAGTGGTAACCATAGAAGCATGTTTACTAATAAATTTAAGTTCACCTTTGACATTAGCTGTTGGAAATATGCCCTAGAGGCAATAATAAATTGATTATTATTATATTTCCTTGTTCATGATAATCGTTTATTATCCATGCTAGAATTGTATTGATAGGAAACACAGATACATGTGTGGATACATAGACAACACCATGTCCCTAGTAAGCCTCTAGTTGACTAGCTCGTTGATCAATAGATGGTTACGGTTTCCTGACCATGGACATTGGATGTCGTTGATAACAGGATCACATCATTAGGAGAATGATGTGATGGACAAGACCCAATCCTAAGCATAGCACTAGATCGTGTAGTTCGTATGCTAAAGCTTTTCTAATGTCAAGTATCATTTCCTTAGACCATGAGATTGTGCAACTCCCGGATACCGTAGGAGTGCTTTGGGTGTGCCAAACGTCACAAGGTAACTGGGTGACTATAAAGGTGCACTACGGGTATCTCTGAAAGTGTCTGTTGGGTTGGCACGAATCGAGACTGGGATTTGTCACTCCGTGTGACGGAGAGGTATCTCTGGGCCCACTCGGTAGGACATCATCATAATGTGCACAATGTGATCAAGGAGTTGATCAAGGGATGATGTGTTACGGAACGAGTAAAGAGACTTGCCGGTAATGAGATTGAACAAGGTATCGGGATACCGACGATCGAATCTCGGGCAAGTATCGTACCGATGGACAAAGGGAATTGTATACGGGATTGATTAAGTCCTTGACATCGTGGTTCGTCCGATGAGATCATCGTGGAGCATGTGGGAGCCAACATGGGTATCCAGATCCCGCTATTGGTTATTGACCGGAGAACATCTCGGTCATGTCTGCATGGTTCCCAAACCCGTAGGGTCTACACACTTAAGGTTCGATGACGCTAGGGTTATAAAGGAAGTTTGTATGTGGTTACTGAATGTTGTTCGGAGTCCTGGATGAGATCCCGGACGTCACGAGGAGTTCCGGAATGGTCCGGAGGTAAAGATTTATATATGGGAAGTCCTGTTTTGGTCACCGGACAAGTTTCGGGGTCACCGGTATTGTACCGGGACCACCGGAAGGGTCCCGGGGGTCCACCGGGTGGGGCCACCTGCCCCGGGGGACCACATGGGCTGTAGGGGGTGCGCCTTGGCCTATATGGGCCAAGGGCACCTGCCCCAAGAGGCCCATGCACCAAGAGATGAGGGATAGGAAGAGTCCTAAAGGGGGAAGGCACCTCCGAGGTGCCTTGGGGAGGAGGGACTCCTCCTAGCCGCACCCTTCCTTGGAGGAAGGGCCAAGGCTGCGCCTCCCCCCCTCTCCCTTGCCCCTATATATATGTGGAGGGTGGGAGGGCAGCCATACCAATGTTCTGGTGCAGCCCTCCCCTTCTCCCAAGTCCTTCTCCTCTCCCGTAGTGCTTGGCGAAGCCCTGCAGGATTGCCACGCTCCTCCACCACTACCATGCCGTTGTGCTGCTGCTGGATGGAGTCTTCCTCAACCTCTCCCTCTCTCCTTGCTGGATCAAGGTGTGGGAGATGTCACCGGGCTGTACGTGTGTTGAACGCGGAGGTGCCGTCCGTTCGGCACTTGGTCATCGGTGATTTGGATCACGACGAGTACGACTCCATCAACCCCGTTCACTTGAACGCTTCTGCTTAGCGATCTACAAGGGTATGTAGATGCACTCTCCTTCCCCTCGTTGCTGGTCTCTCCATAGATAGATCTTGGTGACACGTAGGAAAATTTTGAATTTCTGCTACGTTCTCCAACAGTGGCATCATGAGCTAGGTCTATGCGTAGTTTCTATGCACGAGTAGAACACAAAGTAGTTGTGGGCATTGATTTTGTTCAATATGCTTGCCGTTACTAGTCTTATCTTGATTCGGCAGCATCGTGGGATGAAGCGGCCCGGACCAACCTTACACGTACGCTTACGTGAGACCGGTTCCACCGACAAACATGCACTAGTTGCATAAGGTGGCTGGCGGGTTTCTATCTCTCCCACTTTAGTCGGATCAGATTCGATGAACAGGGTCCTTATGAAGGGTAAATAGCAATTGGCATATCACGTTGTGGTTTTTGCATAGGTAAGAAACGTTCTTGCTAGAAACCCATAGCAGCCACGTAAAACATGCAAACAACAATTAGAGGACGTCTAACTTGTTTTTGCAGGGTATGCTATGTGATGTGATATGGCCAAAGGATGTGATGAATGATATATGTGATGTATGAGATTGATCATGTTCTTGTAATAGGAATCACGACTTGCATATCGATGAGTATGACAACCGGCAGGAGCCATAGGAGTTGTCTTAATTTATTTATGACCTGCGTGTCAACATAAACGTCATGTAATTACTTTACTTTATTGCTAACCGTTAGCTATAGTAGTAGAAGTAATAGTTGATGAGACAACTTCATGAAGACACGATGATAGAGATCATGATGATGGAGATCATGGTGTCATGCCGGTGACAAGATGATCATGGAGCCCCAAGATGGAGATCAAAGGAGCTATATGATATTGGCCATATCATGTCACTATTATTTGATTGCATGTGATGTTTATCATGTTTATACATCTTGTTTACTTAGAACGACGGTAGTAAATAAGATGATCCCTCACTAAAATTTCAAGAAGGTGTTCCCCCTAACTGTGCACCATTGCGAAAGTTCGTCGTTTCGAAGCACCACGTGATGATCGGGTGTGATAGATTCTTACGTTCACATACAACGGGTGTAAGCCAGATTTACACACGCAAAACACTTAGGTTGACTTGACGAGCCTAGCATGTACAGACATGGCCTCGGAACACAAGAGACCGAAAGGTCGAGCATGAGTCGTATGGTAGATACGATCAACATGAAGATGTTCACCGACGTTGACTAGTCCGTCTCACGTGATGATCGGACACGGCCTAGTTGACTCGTTTCATGTAATCACTTAGATGACTAGAGGGATGTCTATCTGAGTGGGAGTTCATAAGATGAACTTAATTATCCTGAACATAGTCAAAAGGTCTTCGCAAATTATGTCATAGCTCGCGCTTCAGTTCTACTGTTTAGTTATGTTCTTAGAGAAAATTTAGTTGAAAGTTGATAGTAGCAATTATGCTGACTAGGTCCGTAAACTGAGGATTGTCCTCATTGCTTCATAGAAGGCTTATGTCCTTAATGCACCGCTCAGTGTGCTGAACCTCGAACGTTGTCTATGGATGTTGCGAACATCTGACATACACATTTTGATAACTACGTGATAGTTCAGTTAAACGGCTTAGAGTTGAGGCACCGAAGACGTTTTGAAACGTCGCGAAACATATGAGATGTTTCGAGGGCTGAAATTGGGATTTCAGGCTCGTGCCCACGTCAAGAGGTATAAGACCTCCGACGATTTTCTTAGCCTGCAAACTAAGGGAGAAAAGCTCAATTGTTGAACTTGTGCTCAGATTGTCTGAGTACAACAATCTCTTGAATCGAGTGGGAGTTGATCTTCCAGATGAAATAGTGATGGTTCTCCGAAGTCATTACCACCAAGCTGCTTGAGCTTCGTGATGAACTATAATATATCAGGGACATATATGATGATCCTTGAGATATTCGCGATGTTTGACACCACAAAAGTAGAGATCAAGAAGGAGCATCAATTGTTGATGGTTGGTGAAACCACTACTTTCAAGAAGGGCAAGGGCAAAAAGGGATGCTTCATGAAACGGCAAATCAGCTGCTGCTCTAGTGAAGAAACCCAAGGTTGAACCCAAACCCGAGACTAAGTGCTTCTGTAATAAGGGGAACAGCCACTGGAGCAGAATTACCCTAGATACTTGGTAGATAAGAAGGTTGGCAAGGTCGATAGAAGTATATTGGATGTATTATGTTAATGTGTACTAGTACTCCTAGTAGCACCAGGGTATTAGATACCGGTTCGGTTGCTAAGTGTTAGTAACTCAAAATTAAAGCTACGGAATAAACGGAGACTAGCTAAAGGTGAGCTGACGATATGTGTTGGAAGTGTTTCCAATGTTGATATGATCAAGCATCGCACGCTCCCTCTACCATCGAGATTGGTGTTTGCGTTGAGCATAGACATGATTGGATTATGTCTATCGCAATACGGTTATTCATTTAAGGAGAATAATGGTTACTCTGTTTATTTGAATAATACCTTCAATGGTCTTGCACCTAAAATGAATGGTTCATTGAATCTCGATCATAGTGATACACATGTTCATGCCAAAAGATATAAGATAGTAATGATAGTACCACCTACTTGTGGCACTGCCACGTAAGTCATATCGGTCTAAAATGCATGAAGAAGCTCCATGTTGATGGATCTTTGGGCTCACTCGTTTTTGAAAGGATTGAGACATGCGAACCATGTTTGTTGGTAGATATGCATGAAGAAACTCTATACAGATGGATCGTTTGGACTCACTTGATTTTGAATCACTTGAGACATGCAAATCATACCACATGGGCAAGATGACTAAAAGCCTCGGTTTCAGTAAAATGGAACTAGAAAGCAACTTGTTGGAAGTAATGCATTTTGATGTGTGCAGTCCAATGAGTGCTGAGGCGTGTAGTGGATATCGTTATGTTCTTACTTCATAGATGATTTGAGTAGATGTTGAGTATATTTACTTGATGAATCACGAGTCTGAATTATTGAAAGGTTCAAGTACTTTCAGGGTGAAGTTGAAAGATCATCGTGACAAGAGGATAAAATATCTATGATATGATCATAGAGATAAATATCTGAATTACGAGTTTGGCACAAAATTAAGACATTGTGGAAATTGTTTCACAACTAATACAGCCTGGAACACCATAGTGTGATGGTGTGTCCGAACATCATAACTGCACCCTATTGGATATGATGCATACCATGATGTCTCTTATCGAATTACCACGATAGTTTATGGGTTAGGCATTAGAGACAACTGCACTCACTTTAAATAGGGCACCACGTAATTCCGATGAGATGACACCGTATGAACTATGGTTTAGAGAAACCTAAGCTGTCATTTCTTAAAAGTTTGGGGTTGCGACACTTATGTGAAAAAGTTTTAGGCTGATAAGCTCGAACCCAAAGCGGATAAATGCATCTTCATAGGACACCCAAAATAGTTGGGTATACCTCCTGTCTCATATCCGAAAGCAATAAGGGATTGTTTCTAGAATCGGGTCCTTTCTCGAGGAAAAGTTTCTCTCGAAGGAATTGAGTGGGAGGATGGTGGAGACTTGATAAGGTTATTGAACCGTCACTTCAACTAGTGTATAGCAGGGCACAAAGAGTTGTTCCTGTGGCACCTACACCAATTGAAGTGGAAGCTTATGATAGTGATCATGAAACTTCAGATCAAGTCACTACCAAACCTCGTGGGATGACAAGGATGCGTACTACTTCAGAGTGGTAAGTGATCCTGTCTTGTAAGTCATGTTGCTAGACAACAATGAACCTACGAGCTATGGAGAAGTGATGGTGGGCCCGGATTCCGATAAATGGCTCGAGGCCATAAAATCCGAGAGAGGATCCATATATGAAAACAAAGTGTAGACTTTGGAAGAACTACTTGATGGTCGTAAGGCTATTGGGTACATATGGATTTTAAAAGGAAGACGGACAATGATGGTAAGTATCGCCATTAAGAAAGCTCGACTTGTCGTTAAGATGTTTTCCGACAAGTTCAAGGAGTTGACTACGATGAGACTTTCTCACTCGTAGCGATGCTAAGAGTCTGTTGGAATTATATTAGCAGTCACTGCATTATTTATGAAATCTTGCAGATAGGATGTCAAAACATTGTTTCCTCGATGTTTTTCTTGAGGAAAGGTTGTATGTGATACAACCGGATGGTTTTGTCAATCCTAAAAGATGCTAATAAGTATGCAAAGCCCCAGCAATCCTTCTGAGGACTGGAGTAAGCATCTCGGAGTTGGAATGTATGCTTTGATGAGATGATCAAAGATTTTGGGTTTATACAAAGTTTATGAGAAACTTGTATTTCCAAAGAAGTGAGTGGGAGCACTATAGAATTTCCGATGAGTATATGTTGTTGACATATTGTTGATCAGAAATGATGTAGAATTTCTGGAAAGCATATAGGGTTATTTGAAAAGTGTTTTTCAATGGAAAACCTGGATTAAGCTACTTGAGCATTGAGCATCAAGATCTATAAGGATAGATCAAAACGCTTAATGGTACTTTAAAATGAGCACATTCCTTGACATGATCTTGAAGGTGTTCAAGATGGATCAGTCAAAGAAGGAGTTCTTGCCTGAGTTGTAAGGTATGAAGTTAAGACTTAAAGCTCGACCACGGCAGAATAGAGAGAAAGGACGAAAGTCGTCCCCTATGCTTAAGACATAGGCTCTACAGTATGCTATGCTGTGTACCGCACCTGAAGTGTGCCTTGCCATGAGTCAGTCAAGGGGTACAAGAGTGATCCAAGAATGGATCACAGGACAGCGGTCAAAGTTATCCTTAGTAACTAGTGGACTAAGGAATTTTTCTCGATTATGGAGGTGGTAAAAGAGTTCGTCGTAAAGGGTTATGTCGATGCAAGCTTAACACCTATCCGGATAACTCTGAGTAGAGATACCGGATATGTATAATGGAGCAACAATTTAGAATAGCTCCAAGTAGAACAGTTATTTGGAATAGCTCCAAATAGAACGTGGTAGCTACATCTAGGAGATGACATAGAGATTTGTAAAGCACACACGGATCTGAAAGGTTCAGACCCGTTGACTAAAACCTCTCTCACAAGCAACATGATCAAACCCAGAACTCATTGAGTGCTAATCACATAGTGATGTGAACTAGATTATTGACTCTAGTAAACTCTTTGGATATTGGTTACATGGCGATGTGACCTGTGAGTGTTAATCACATGGCGATGTGAACTAGATTATTGACTCTAGTGCAAGTGGGAGACTGTTGGAAATATGCCCTAGAGGCAATAATAAATTGATTATTATTATATTTCCTTGTTCATGATAATCGTTTATTATCCATGCTAGAATTGTATTGATAGGAAACACAGATACATGTGTGGATACATAGACAACACCATGTCCCTAGTAAGCCTCTAGTTGACTAGCTCGTTGATCAATAGATGGTTACGGTTTCCTGACCATGGACATTGGATGTCGTTGATAACGGGATCACATCATTAGGAGAATGATGTGATGGACAAGACCCAATCCTAAGCATAGCACTAGATCGTGTAGTTCGTATGCTAAAGCTTTTCTAATGTCAAGTATCATTTCCTTAGACCATGAGATTGTGCAACTCCCATATACCGTAGGAGTGCTTTGGGTGTGCCAAACGTCACAACGTAACAGGGTGACTATAAAGGTGCACTAAGGGTATCTCCGAAAGTGTCTGTTGGGTTGGCACGAATCGAGACTGGGATTTGTCACTCCGTGTGACGGAGAGGTATCTCTGGGCCCACTCGGTAGGACATCATCATAATGTGCACAATGTGATCAAGGAGTTGATCAAGGGATGATGTGTTACGGAACGAGTAAAGAGACTTGCCGGTAACGAGATTGAACAAGGTATCGGGATACCGACGATCGAATCTCGGGCAAGTATCGTACCGATGGACAAAGGGAATTGTATACGGGATTGATTAAGTCCTTGACATCGTGGTTCGTCCGATGAGATCATCGTGGAGCATGTGGGAGCCAACATGGGTATCCAGATCCCACTATTGGTTATTGACCGGAGAACGTCTCGGTCATGTCTGCATGGTTCCCAAACCCGTAGGGTCTACACACTTAAGGTTCGATGACGCTAGGGTTATAAAGGAAGTTTGTATGTGGTTACTGAATGTTGTTCGGAGTCCCGGATGAGATCCCGGACGTCACGAGGAGTTCCGGAGGTAAAGATTTATATATGGGAAGTCCTGTTTTGGTCACCGGACAAGTTTCGGGGTCACCGGTATTGTACCGGGACCACCGGAAGGGTCCCGGGGGTCCACCGGGTGGGGCCACCTGCCCCGGGGGACCACATGGGCTGTAGGGGGTGCGCCTTGGCCTATATGGGCCAAGGGCACCAGCCCCAAGAGGCCCATGCACCAAGAGATGAGGGATAGGAAGAGTCCTAAAGGGGGAAGGCACCTCCGAGGTGCCTTGGGGAGGAGGGACTCCTCCTAGCCGCACCCTTCCTTGGAGGAAGGGCCAAGGCTGCGCCTCCCCCCCCTCTCCCTTGCCCCTATATATATGTGGAGGGTGGGAGGGCAGCCATACCAATGTTCTGGTGCAGCCCTCCCCTTCTCCCAAGTCCTTCTCCTCTCCCGTAGTGCTTGGCGAAGCCCTGCAGGATTGCCACGCTCCTCCACCACTACCATGCCGTTGTGCTGCTGCTCGATGGAGTCTTCCTCAACCTGTCCCTCTCTCCTTGCTGGATCAAGGCGTGGGAGACGTCACCGGACTGTACGTGTGTTGAACGCGGAGGTGCCGTCCGTTCGGCACTTGGTCCTCGGTGATTTGGATCACGACGAGTACGACTCCATCAACCCCGTTCACTTGAACGCTTCCGCTTAGCGATCTACAAGGGTATGTAGATGCACTCTCCTTCCCCTCGTTGCTGGTCTCTCCATAGGAAAATTTTGAATTTCTGCTACGTTCTCCAACATTAGCCATATAATCACCCAAGTGTTCAAGCATTTCAGCCCTGCATTTTAATTCTCTACCAAAGTAAGCATTGAAGTCTTCTTGCTTAACCATAAATTTATCAAATTCATCTAAGCATGGGCTAGCAAACTTAGTAAATGGGATTTCAGCTTTATCATATCTATAGAGAGAATTTACCTTTACTACCTGTGTCGGGTTATCAAGACCATGTGTTTCTTCAATAGGAGATGAATTAAAATTATGCATTTCTTCGACAGATGGTAAATTAAGACCATGTATTTCTTCAATAGGAGGTAAAATCTTAACATCTTCATCTTTAATACCCTTTTCTTTCATAGATTTATTTGCCTCTTGCATATCTTTAGGGCTGAGAAATAGAACACCTCTTTTCTTCGGAGTTGGTTTAGGAATAGGCTCAGGAGTTGGCTCAGGAACTGGCTCAGGAAGTGTCCAATTATTTTCATTTGGCAACATATTATTCAATAGAATTTCAGCTTCATCCGGTGTTCTTTCCCTGAAAACAGAACTAGCACAACTATCCAGGTAATCTCTGGAAGCATCGGTTAGTCCATTATAAAAGATATCAAGTATTTCATTTTCCTTAAGAGGATGATCAGGCAAAGCATTAAGTAATTGGAGAAGCCTCCCCCAAGCTTGTGGGAGACTCTCTTCTTCAATTTGCACAAAATTATATATATCCCTTAAGGCAGCTTGTTTCTTATGAGCAGGGAAATATTTAGCAGAGAAGTAATAAATCATATCCTGGGGACTACGCACACAACCAGGATCAAGAGAATTAAACCATATCCTAGCATCACCCTTTAATGAGAACAGAAATATTTTAAGGATATAAAAGTTGTGAGTTCTCTCATCATTAGTGAACAGGGTGGCTATATCATTTAATTTAGTAAGATGTGCCACAACAGTTTTAGATTCATAGCCATAAAAGGATCAGATTCAACCAAAGTAATTATATCAGGATCAAAAGAGAATTCATAATCCTAATCAGTAACACAGATAGGTGAAGTAGAAAAAGCAGGGTCGGGTTTCATTCTAGCATTAAGAGATTGCTGCTTCCATTTATCTAATAACTTCTTAAGATCACTTCTATCATTACAAGCAAGAATAGCTCTAGCAGATTCTTCATCCAGAACATAACCCTCAGGAACAACAGGTGATTCATATTTATTAGGGGAGAGTCTTCATCATCACTATCCTCAATATTATCAGTTTCAATAATTTCATTCTCTCTAGCCCTAGCAAGTTGTTCATCAAGAAATTCACTAAGTGGCATAGTAGTATCAAGCATATAAGTAGTTTCATCATAAGTATCATACATAGCAGAAGTAGCATCATCAATAACATGCGACATATCAGAATCAATAGCGGAAGTAGGTTTAGGTGTCGCAAGCTTACTCAAATCAGAAGGTGAATCAAGTGCAGAGCTAGATGGCAGTTCCTTACCTCCCCTCGTAGTTGAGGGATAAATCTTGGTTTTTGGATCTCTCAAGTTCTTCATAACGATAAACATATATAAATCCCAGTGACTCAAAGAATAGAGCTATGCTCCCCGGCAACGGTGCCAGAAAATAGTCTTGATAACCCACAAGTATAGGGGATCGCAACAGTTTTTGAGGGTAGAGTATTCAACCCAAATTTATTGATTCGACACAAGGGGAGCCAAAGAATATTCTCAAGTATTAGCAGCTGAGTTATCAATTCAACCACACCTGGAAACTTAATATCTGCAGCAAGGTATTTAGTAGCAAATTAATATGATAGTAGTGGTAACGGTAGAAAAAGGTAATGATAACAAAAGGTAATGTTTTTGGTGTTTTGTAGTGATTGTAACAATAGCAACGGAAAAGTAAATAAGCGAAGAACAATATATGGAAAGCTCGTAGGCAATGGATCGGTGATAGAGAATTATGCCGGATGCGGTTCATCATGTAACAGTCATAACCTAGGGTGACACAGAACTAGCTCCAATTCATCAATGTAATGTAGGCATGTATTTCGAATATAGTCATACGTGCTTATGGAAAAGAACTTGCATGACATCTTTTGTCCTACCCTCCCATGGCAGCGGGGTCCTAGCGGAAACTAAGGGATATTAAGGCCTCCTTTTAATAGAGCACCAGACCAAAGCATTAACACATTGTGAATACATGAACTCCTCAAACTACGGTCATCACCGGGAGTGGTCCCGACTATTGTCACTTCGGGGTGGTCGGATCATAACACATAGTAGGTGACTATAGACTTGCAAGATAGGATCAAGAACTCACATATATCCATGAAAACATAATAGGTTTAGATCTGATATCATGGCACTCGGGCCCTAATGACAAGCATTAAGCATAGCAAAGTCATAGCAACATCAATCTCAGAACATAGTGGATACTAGGGATCAAACCCTAACAAAACTAACTCGATTACATGATAAATCTCATCCAACCCATCACCGTCCAGCAAGCCTAAGATGGAATTACTCACGCATGGTGGCGAGCATCATGAAATTGGTGATGGAGGATGGTTGATGATGACGATGGCGACGGATTCCCCTCTCCGGAGCCCCGAACGGACTCCAGATCAGCCCTCCCGAGAGGTTTTAGGGCTTGGCGGCGGCTCCATATCGTAAAATGCAATGAATCTTTCTCCCTTATTTTTTTTCTCCTCGAAAGTGAATATATAGAGTTGGAGTTGAGGTCAGAGGAGCTCCAGGGGGCCCACAAGGTAGGGGGCACGCCCAGGGGGGCAGGCGCGCCCCCACCCTCATGGCTAGGGTGTGGCCCCCTAGCTTTGATCTTTTGCCAGTATTTTTTATTATTTCCAAAAGGACGCTTCATGAAGTTTCAGGTCATTCCGAGAACTTTTGTTTCTGCACATAAATAACACCATGGCAATTCTGCTAAAAACAGCATCAGTCCGGGTTAGGTCCATTCAAATCATGCAAGTTAGTGTCCAGAACAAGGGCAAAAGTGTTTGGAAAAGTAGATATGACGGAGACGTATCACGCCCCTCCACACACACACACACATACACACACACACACACACACACACACACACACCAAAACCTCCTCGGGCGTGCGCGCACACACACCCCCCCTCCCTCGCTCGAAACCCTAGCAAGGTCCCCGCCGTCGGTGCCGCCGCCGCAAGGCCTCCATTGTCAACATCTTTCGGTTTGCCCATGCAGCTTACCCACCGATCTCCATACCCAGGCCGCCCTGAGTTTCTTAGATGATGCCTGCCAAATGCTCCCTTTCCCACAGATCCCCATCCCCATCCCCCACTCTAGAGCGTCGCAGCCTAAGCCCATCTACGCTTCCCGTGGAGCTCGAGGAGCGACTGGCCCAAAAGAGGTGTATAGCAGTCTCTTCGCCCGATGTCGTCGAGGAAGCTGATGACCATTACTGGCGGCAGGCACTCAAGTAGCGGGCTAGAGTATGCGGGCATGACTCGTCCGCCAGCTATGAGGTGGGCTATGTCACAGGTTAAGTGGCCCACACCCAACCCCTCGGGTTCAACCACCGTCGATCTCATCCATGGCCCCGCCGCTGATCTCCTCTCGCTTGTTGTCAACAATTTGCCGTTCTACATCGCCATCGAGCCCCTTTTGTCATTTTTGAAGGACATGTTCTGCGATGCTGGCTTGGGATCCACAGCTTCCAAGTTAGACCTCATCGACGACGACCACGATGAGGGCACCCTCTCCGGCACTTCCAAGGGGAAAGAGCCCATCTGCTCTTCCAAGGGGAAAGCGCCCGTCTGCGACATCAGGGAGGGCACCCTACAGCCGTGCTCTTCCAAGGGGAAGGAGCCCATCTGCGACAACATGGAGCGCATCCAGGGTCCGTGCTCTTCCCACAGGAATGAGCCCATCTGTGAAAAGTGAGTAAACCCATGATTTGTTTTGCCATGCCTCTTCACAGGGGAAACCCATGATTTGATTTGTCGAGTCCCTTTTGTAGTGTAGTGAGAATATGTCCAGTTTTAATTGCTATATCCGGTTGTTTGCAGTATGCCTTGTTTATTTCAGTTGTTCACAAAGTGATGCTCTATATGTGCAATTATTTACTGTGCAGTACATTTCATCAATCCAGTTTTAAACATATCGATAGGAATGCATATATTTGCTTGTTGTTAAGCCTGTTATAGCTAGCATATGCCTCTTTTAAAGTGTTTTGGTTGTTCGGTTGTTTGTAGTTAGCATATGTCTAGTTTTAAATGCTATCTTTGGTTGTTCGTAGTATGCCTTGTTTATTCCAGTTATTCACAACAAGATGTTCTATATGTGCAATTATGAACTGTTGTGCTTAACATGCTTCTCGATGTACCTACACAGGAAAATTTTGGGAACGACTGTTGTTTTCCATCGAGGTTAGTTTCATCCCATGGCTTATATCTGCTCACTGTTTAGGATATCGGTAGCTAGTACCATATAGGCCGGCGGCTGATACGGGACTAATCGGTGAATCAGACTTTTAACTGAATATATGTGCAACCCATTTATCGTTAGGTTAACTAGGGCCATATGTAATATATCTGAGGCTACATAGCAACATGCACTGTACTTAATGTCTAAATATGCAATCCTAGGCTACATGGCAATAAGGAAGAGTGTTACATTAATGTTCAAATGATGTCTAGATATACGTGGAAGAGCAGCAGCAGTAGCAACAGCAACAACAACAACAACAACAACAACACAACCCTGTTTGGATACTCAACTTAGCTAGAGGTTAGAGTTAGTTTCTAGTTCATTACTAACCCTGAACTAACTCCATCCAAAGAGTTGTTTGGATGGCAGGGTTAGATTGACAATAAATGCACTAGGAGAACTAGCTCCAATTAGCACCTCTTGGGTTGGATAGTTTTTTTGGGTGGGTTATAGATGCTACTAGCTCAAACTAGCCCTCGTGTTTAGATATACTTTAGGGCTATTTGAGCCCGAACTAGCTCAAACTAACTGTAACCCCTAGATACAACAACAGTTAATCAGCCGATAATTTGTAAGAATGCACTAAACTCCTTCAGGCCCATAATATAAGATGTTAATTCATCCAATATGTGAGTATATTGGATGTTATAAGATACTCCCTCCGTTCTTAAATATTTGTATTTTTAGAGATTTCAAATGGACTACCACATACAGATGTATATAGACATATTATAAAAGAGTGTTGTGCTACATCATTGTGCAATTTTTGTTTAGCTTCTAATATTAACCTGGTGCTTTTAGGTACATATGTCATTGGTAAAGATCCGCGCTTCGACCCTTTCTGCGTATGGGGCAATGAGATATCGATGAACCAGCATCAAGTGAGGAAGCTATTAAACTATTTGTTTACACTTTATCCAAGATGAGATATCGATGAACCAGTAAAGTGGGTCCAAAGATGGCAATTAAACTATTTGTTTACACTTTATCCAAGACAACAACGAACTGCAGGATGGTAAGTAAGAACTCTGCAACCTTCTTTTTACTGCCCATAATTAGTTGTGTTAGATGACAATGTCTGAATCTTTTTCCTTTTCAATGGTTGCCAAAGCAGTTTACTCAAGATTACCTCTCAAACTACATGATTGGTGGGCATGCAAAGGTTAAAGTATTTCTACCAGAACATGATGATTATCTAGATGTTTTCATGAAGACCGTGAAGGATGGGCGGTCGGCCATCACAAGGGGTTGGACTAGAGTCGTCGGTGCCTTCTGCATGGAGGAGGGCACAATATGGGCATTCCGCTTCACCTTGTTCAGCAACCAGAATACATTTCGCCTCTTTCTTTACCGTCTTTAATAGTACATGTATACAACTGTGGTTCATCATTCTTTATTTGGTTCTTATGTAATTCTGGAACATATGTACCTATGAATTGAATAATGCATTGGTTGTTTGAACCTGATGGATATAAAGCTATAGCATACATTCAAATTCATATCCAAATCCGATACAATTTGTAAAAGCAACAATTAAATTAGGGTGTAATTACGCTCTCCAGGTTGTTACGACACACACGGTTGGTAAACACAAACGTTTGCGATATCCACCATAATCCAAGATGGTTCACAGAGAGGAAACATGTGCAAGCATGCACATAGTTGCCGTTTGCAAACCGTGTGCGATGTCAGACAATATCACAAACGGTGCGGGCAAACTAGACATTTGTGTTAGTTGCCTTATCATACACGATTCGCAGCCATGAACTATTTCTGATGAAGTATGCATCGTAAACATTGCACCACAGGATAGCGTGTGTGATAGTTGTCATGTACGATGATGTTACGTAATCCTCTCCGACACTCATACGACGATTAGCTAATCTTCTTAATGGTGAACCATTTGTGATGTGCTATGCATCATACACGTTCTATAATAGTGAACCGTTTATGATGGGCCGCGCATCGTAAACGTAGCACCACAAAATACCGACTGCGATGGCAACGCGAGCAGAAATGAGTAGGAGTACTGTAGGGGCCCTATCCCCGACGGTTTCTGGGTCATGTGGGAAGGACCCCCCTATCGCCCACACTCACTTGGCGACGGTTCCAAATGCCGTCGCGGAAAGGGGTTAAGAACCATTTGATTAGGACCGACGCGCACCAGTGGGACCGACTGGATCCAAAAGTTTAATGCTATGGTTACGATTTATCCTTAATACTTTTCTCGTAGTTGTGGATGCTTGCGAGGAGGTTAATCATAAGTAGGAGGTTTGCTCAAGTAAGAATAACACCAAAGCACCGGTCCACCTACATATCAAATTAGCAAACACGAATCAAATCAACATGATAAAAGTGACTAGATGAAATTCCTGTGTACCCTCAAGAACGCTTTGCTTACTATAAGAGACCTTTTCAGCCTGTCGTTTGCCTCAAAAGGATTGGGCTACTTTGCTGCACTTTTTTTTACTATTATCATTACTTGCTCGTTACAAAATATCGTTCTATCAAACTACTCTGTTACTTACAATTTCAGCATTTGCACACATTACCTTGCTGAAAACTACTTGTCATTTCCTTCTGCTCCTTGTTGGGTTCGACACTCTTGCTTATCGAAAAGAGCTACAATTGATCCCCTATACTTGTGGGTCATCAAGGATATTTTCTAGCGCTGTTGCCGGGGAGTGAAGTGCCTTTGGTAAGGAAACATTTATATAGTGTGCTGAAACTTATTGTCACTTGTTACTATGGAAAACAATCCTTTGAGGGGTTTGTTCGGGGTATCTTCACCTCGACCGGAATCACAATTAGCTACCCCTCAACCTAACACACCTACTGAAAATATTGAATATGAAATTCCTTCAGGTATGATAGAACAACTGCTAGCTAATCCTTATGCAGGAGATGGAACCGAACATCCTGATATTCACTTGATATATGTGGAACAAATTTGTGGATTGTTTAAGCTTGCAGGTTTACCCCGGAGATGAAGTTAAAAAATAAGGTTTTCCCTTTATCTTTGAATGGAAAAGCATTGGCATGGTATAGGCTATGCGATGATATTGGATCTTGGAATTGGAATCGATTGAAATTGGAAGTTCACCAAAAAAATTATCCTATGCATCTAGTTCATCGTGATCGGAACTACATATATAATTTTTGGCCTCGTGAAGGAGAAAGTACCGCTCTAGCTTGGGGGAGGCTTAAGTTAATGTTATATTCATGCCCCAATCATGAGCTCTCAAGAGAAATTATTATTCATAATTTTTATATATGCTCGGCTTTCTTGTGATGATCAATCCATGCTCGATACTTCTTATACAGGTTCTTTTATGAAGAAGAGTATTGAATTCCGGTGGGATCTTTTGGAAAGAATTAAACGCAACTCTGAAGATTGGGAACTTGACGAAGGTAAAGAGTCAGGTATTAAACTTAAGTATGATTGTGTTAAATCTTTTATGAATACCGATACTTTTCAAAAGTTTAGCACTAAATATGGACTTGACTCTGAGATATTAGCCGATTTTTGTGAATCATTTGCTACTCATGTTGATCTCCCTAAAGAGAAGTGGTTTAAATATCACCCACCTATTAAATAAGAAATTAAAGAACCAGAGCTAGCTAAATAGGAAACTATACTTGATAACGTTGATCTAGTTGTTCCTACTGCTTATATTGAGAAACCACCTTTCCTTGTTAGGATAAAGGAACATGCTAAATTTTCAACTGTGGTTAACAAAAGTTATATTAACCTGAGGAACAAATCAAAGTAGAACCTAGTATTACTATGGTTAAGGATCTCTTGGAAGAAAATGTAGATGGGCATGTTATTTACTTCTGTAATGAAGCTACTAGAATTATCAAACCCGATAGAACAGATAACCATAGACCCGTTGTTGGCATGCTCGTTGTCTCAGTTAAAATAGGAGATCACTATTATCATGGTTTATGTGACATAGGTGCTAGCATGAGTGCTATTCCCTATACCTTATATAAAGAAATTATGAATGACATAGCACCCGCAGAGATAGAAGACATTGATGTTACTATTAAACTTGCTAATAGAGATACTATATCGCCAATTGAGATTGTTAGAGATGTTGAAGTCTTGTGTGGGAAAATAAAATACCCTACTGATTTTCTTGTTCTTGGTTCCCCACAAGATGATTTTTGTCCCATTATCTTTGGTAGACCTTTCTTGGACATCGTTAATGCTAAAATTGATTGTGAGAAACAAATTGTTGGTGTTAGCTTTGGTGATGAGTCTCATGAGTTTAATTTTTCCAAATTTAGTAGAAAGCTTCATGAAAAAGAATTGCCTAGTAAGGATGAAATAATTGGTCTTGATTCTATAGCTATGCCTCCTACTGACCTCTAGAACAATATCTGCTAGACCATGAAAATGATTTACATATGCATAAAAGAAATGAAATAGATAAGATTTTCTTTGAACAACGTCCTCTGCTTAAACACAATTTGCCTATTGAAACTCTAGGAGGTCCTCCTCCACCTAAGGGTGATCCTGTGTTTGAATTAAAACAATTGCCAGATACTTTGAAATATGCTTATCTTGATGAAAAGAAGATATATCATGTTATTATTAGTGCTAACCTTTCAGAACATGAAGAAGAAGTATTATTGAAAGTTCTAAGGAAGCACCGAGCTGCTATTGGATATACTCTTGATGATTTAAAGGGCATTAGTCCCACTCTATGTCAGCACAAGATTAATATGGAACCTGATGCTAAACCCGTTGTTGATCATCAACATCGGTTAGATCTGACGATGAAAGAAGTGGTAGGAACAGAAATATTAAAACTTCTGGAAGCATGTATAATCTATCCTATAGCTTATAGTAGATGGGTAATTCATGTTCATTGTGTCCCTAAGAAAGGAGGTATCACTGTTGTTCCTAATGATAAGAATGAACTTATTCCACAAAGAATTGTTACAGGCTACAGACGGGTAATTGATTTTAGAAAATTAAACAAAGCAACTAGAAAAGATCATCACCCTTTGCCTTTTATTGATCAAATGCTAGAAATATTATCTAAGCACACACATTTTTGCTTCCTTGATGGGTACTTTGGTTTTTCACAAATACCTATTTGTCAACCTGATCAAGAAAAGACCACTTTTACTTGTCCTTTTGGAACTTATGCTTATAGACGTATGCCTTTTGGCTTATGCAATGAACCTGCTACCTTTCAAAGATGTATGACTGCTATAGTCTCTGACTTTTGTGAAAAGATTGTTGAGGTTTCCATGGATGACTTCTCTGTTTATGGGAAATCTTTTGATGATTGTTTATGCAATCTTGATTGAGTTTTGCCGAGATGTGAACAAACAAATCTTGTCTTGAATTGGGAGAAGTGCCACTTTATGGTTAATGAAGGTATTTTTTTGGGCCATAAAATTTCTGAAAGAGGTATTGAAGTGGACAAAGCTAAGGTTGATGAAATTGAGAAAATGCCATGTACTAAAGATATCAAAGGTATTCGTAGTTTCCTAGGTCATGCTGGTTTTCATAGGAGATTTATCAAAGACTTTTCTAAAAAAATTTAGGCCTCTTACAAATCTTTCGCAAAAGGATGTTCCTTTTGTTTTTGATGATGATTGTTTAGAAGCCTTCAAAACACTCAAGAAAGCCTTAATTTCTCCACCTATTGTTCAACCACCTGATTGGAACTTGCCTTTTGAAATTATGTGTGATGCTAGTGATTATGCTGTTGGTGTTGTTCTAGGACAAAGAGTTGATAAGAAACTAAATGTTATTCATCATGCTAGTAAAACTCTAGACAGTGCTCAAAGAAATTATGCTACTACTGAAAAATAATTTCTAGCAGTGGTGTTTGCTTGTGATAAATTTAGATCTTAGATTGTTGATTCAAAAGTAATTGTTCACACTGACCATGCTGCTATTAAATATCTTATGGAAAAGAAAGATGATAAACCTAGACTTATTCGATGGGTTCTCTTGCTACAAGAATTTGATTTACATATTACTGATAGAAAAGGAGCTGAGAACCCCGTAGCTGATAATTTGTCTAGGCTTGAAAATGTGCTTGATGACCCACTACCTATTAATGATAGTTTTCCTGATGAGAAGTTAGCTGCAATAAATGTTTCTCATAACACTCCTTGGTATGCTAATGCTACCTCTTGAGCATGCGTTGGTTTTCCCTTGAAGAGGAAAGGGTGATGCAGCAAAGTAGCGTAAGTATTTCCCTCAGTTTTGAGAACCAAGGTATCAATCCAGTAGGAGATAACATGTAAGTCACCTAGCACCTGCACAAACAATCAAGAACCTTGCAACCAACGCGATAAAGGGGTTGTCAATCCCTTCATTGTCACTTGCGAAAGTGAGAGCAGATAAAGATAGTAAGATAATTTTTTGGTATTTTTGTTGTATAGATTGGAAAGTAAAGATTGCAAAATAATAAACGAGATGCGATGTAAATAAAAATAAATATAATATAATAAGAAAGAGGCCCGGGGGCCATATGTTTCACTAGTGGCTTCTCTCATGATAGCATGTATTACGGTGGGTGAACAAGTTACAGCCGATCAATTGATAGAAGAGCACATAGTTATGAGAATATCTAGGCAATGATTATGAATATAGGCGTCACGTCCGTGTTAAGTAGACAGAAACGATTCTGCATCTACTACTATTACTCCACGCATCAACCGCTATCCAGCATGCATCTAGAGTATTAAGTTCATAAGAACAGAGTAATGCATTAAGCAAGATGACATGATGTAGAGGGATAAACTCAAGCAATTGAAGGAAAGCCCTACGCCGGTAGCTTTGACAAAGCCCTACGCCGGTAGCTTCATCATCACCGTCATCATGCCGTCGTGCTGATGAAGCTCTCCCTCGACACTCAGCTGGATTAAGAGTTCGTGGGACGTCACCGAGCCGAATGTGTGCAGATCGCGGAGGTGTCGTACTTTTGGTACTGGGATTGGTCGGATCATGAAGACGTACGACTACATGAACCACGTTGTCATAAAGCTTCTGCTTATGGTCTACAAGGGTACGTGGACAACACTCTTTCCCTCTCGTTGCTATGCATCACCATGATAGATCTTGCGTGTGCATATGAATTTTTTTGAAATTACTGCGTTCCCTAACAACAATATGATATAAAGCCCATCTTTTTATCCTAGATGGCAACAATACAATACATGCCTTGCTGCCCCTACTGTCACTGGGAAAGGACACCGCAAGATTGAACCCAAAGCTAAGCACTTCTCCCATTGCAAGAAAGATCAATCTAGTAGGCCAAACTAAACCGATAATTCGAAGAGACTTGCAAAGATATCAAATCATGCATATAAGAATTCAGAGAAGAACCACATATTATTCATAGATAAACTTGATCATAAATCCACAATTCATCAGGCAAACACACCGCAAAAAGTATTGCATCGAATAGATCTCCAAGAACATCAAGGAGAACTTTCTATTGAGAACCAAAGAGAGAGAAGAAGACATCTAGCTAATAACTATGGACCCGAAGGTCTGTGGTAAACTACTCACACATCATCAGAGAGGCTATGTTGTTGATGTAGAAGCCCTCCATGATCGATTCCCCCTCCGGCAGATCGCCGGAAAAGGCCCCATATGGGATCTCACGGGTATAGAAGGTTGCGGCGGTGGAAAAGTGGTTTCGTGGCTCCCCCTGATGTTTTTAGGGTATAAGAGTATATATAGGCAAAATAAGTATGTCAGTGGAGCTCTGTAGGGCCCACGAGGGTGGGGGCGCGCCTACCCCCCTGGGCGTCGCCCTCCAATCTCGTGGATGCTTCACGATGTTCCAGACTTCCACTCCAAGTCTCCTGGTTTGCGTTTGTTCCAAGAAAGATCCTCGCGAAGGTTTCGTTTCGTTTGATACTATTTTTCTACGAAACACTGAAATAGGCAAAAAAAACAGAAACTGGAACTGGGCCTCCGGTTAATAGGTTGGTCCCAAAAATAATATAAAAGAGCATATTAAAGCCCATTAAACATCCAAAACAGAAATATAATAGCATGGAACAATAAAAAAATTATAGATATGTCAGAGACGTATAAAGCATCCCCAAGCTTAATTCCTACTCGTCCTCGAGTAGGTAAATGATAAAAACAGAATTTTTGATGTGGAATTCTGCCTAACATAATTTTCAATGTAATCTTCTTTATTGTGGCACGAATGTTCAGATCCAAAAGATTCAAGACAAAAGTTTAATATTGACATAATAATAATAATAATTCAAGCAAACTAACCAAGCAATTATGTCTTCTCAAAATGACATAGCCAAAGAAAGCTCATCCCTACAAAATCATATAGTTTCGCTATGCTTCATTTTCGTCACACAAAATGATCCAATCATGCACAACCCCGATGACAATCCAAGAAATTGTTTCATACTTTAGTATTCTCAAACTTTTTCAACTTTCACGCAATATATGAGCGCGAGCCATGGACATAGCACTATAGGTGGAATAGAATGGTGGTTGTGGAGAAGACAAAAGGAGTAAGATAGTCTCACATCAACTAGGCGTATGAACAGGCTATGGAGATGCCCATCGATAGATATCAATGTGAGTGAGTAGGGATTTCCATGCAACGGAAGCACTAGAGCTATAAGTGTATGAAAGCTCAACAAAAGTAACTAAGTGGGTGTGCGTCCAACTTGCTTGCTCACCAAGACCTAGGGCAATTTGAGGAAGCCCATCATTGGAATATACAAGCCAAGTTCTATAATGAAAAATTCCCACTAGTATATGAAAGTGACAACATCAGAGACTCTCTATCATGAAGATCATGGTGCTACTTTGAAGCACAAGTGTGAAAAAGGATAGTAACATTGCCCCTTCTCTCTTTTTCTCTCATTTTTTTGTTTGGGCCTTCTATTTTTTTATGGCCTCTTTTTTTCGTCCAGAGTCTCATCCCGACTTGTGGGGGAATCATAGTCTCCATCATCCTTTTCCTCACATGGGACAATGCTCTAATAATGAAGATCATCACACTTTTATTTACTTACAACTCAATACTTAGAGAAAAATATGACTCTATATAGATGCCTCCGGTGCTGTACCGAGATGTGCAATGAATCAAGAGTGACATGTATGAAAAATTATGAATGGTGGCCATGCCACAAATATGATGTCAACTACATGATCATGCAAAGCAATATGACTATGATGAAGCATGTCATAATAAACGGAATGGTGGAAAGTTGCATGGCAATATATCTCGGAATGGCTATGGAAATCCCATAATAGGTAGGTACGGTAGCTGTTTTGAGGAAGGTAAATGATGGGTTTATGGTACCGGCGAAAGTTGCACGGTATTAGAGAGGCTAGCAATGGTGGAAGGGTGAGAGTGCGTATAATCCATGGACTCAACATTAGTCTTGAAGAACTCACATATTTATTGCAAAAATCTACAAGTCATCAAAACTAAGCACTACGCGCATGCTCCTAGGGGGATAGATTGGTAGGAAAAGACCATCACTCGTCCCCGACCGCCACTCATCAGGAAAGCAATCAAAGAAACACGTCATGCTTCAAATTTGTCACACAACGGTTACCATACGTGCATGCTACGGGACTTGCAAACCTCAACACAAGTATTTCTCAGTTTCACAATTACTCAACTAGCACAACTCTAATATCACCATCTTTATATCTCAAAACAATTATCAAGTATCAAACTTCTCATTATGCACTCTATATGAAAGTTTTTATTGTACCCATCTTGAATGCCCATCATATTAGGACTAATTTTATAACCAAAGAAAATTATCATGCTGTTCTAAAAGGCTCTCAAAATAATATAAGTGAGGCATGAGAGATCAATAATTTCTATAAAATGAAACCACCACCGTGCTCTAAAAAGATATAAGTGAAGCACTAGAGCAAAATTATCTAGCTCAAATGATATAAGTGAAGCACATAGAGTATTCTAATAAATTCCGATTCATGTGTGTCTCTCCCAAAAGGTGTGTACAACAAGGATGATTGTGGTAAACTAAAAAGCGAAGACTCAAACCATGCAAGACGCTCCAAGCAAAACACATATCATGTGGTGAATAAAAATATATCCTCAAGTAAAGTTACCGATAGATGAAGATGAAAGAGGGGATGCCTTCTGGGGCATCCCCAAGCTTAGGCTTTTGGTTGTCCTTGAATTTTCCCTTGGGGTGCCTTGGGAGTCCCCAAGCATAGCCTCTTGCCACTCCTTGTTCCAAAATCCATCAAATCTTTACCCAAAAAGTTGAAAACTTCACAACACAAAACTCAACAGAAAATCTCATGAGCTCCGTTAGTATAAGAAAACAAACCACCACTATAATGTACTGTAATTAACTCATTCTTTATTTATATTGGTGTTAAACCTACTTTATTCCAATTTCTCTATGGTTCATACCACCGATACTACCCATAGATTCATCAAAATAAGCAAACAACACACGAAAAACAGAATCTGTCAAAACAGAACAGTCTGTAGCAATCTGGAGGTTTAGAATACTTCTGTAACTCCAAAAATTCTAAAAGATTAGGAAAACCAGGAAAATTTGTATAATGATCTACTGCAGTTGGAATTGGTATTTTGTCGCTCTCTGGTAAAAAATGAAAATTATTTTCGTGAGTGCATACTTTCTGTTTTTATCAGCAAGATCAAACGACAATCGTCCAAGAAGATCCTAAAGGCTTTACTTGGCACAAACACTAATTAAAACACAAAAAACACAATCATAACAGAGGCTAGATAATTTATTTATTACTAAACATGAACCAAAAGTAAATAACAAAAATAAAATTTGGTTGCCTCCCAACAAGCGCTATCGTTTAACGCCCCTTGCTAGGCATAAAAGCAAGAATATATCTAGGTATTGCCATCTTTGGTATTTATATTTTTAATGGAATTATGCTCGGATCCGGGAGGTTCCCTACGTTTCCTTTCATGCCCGGAGATTTTTAGATCTAGAGTATCCAACCGGTTATTGCAAAGAGTGATCAACATATTCATACGGAGAAGGTTCCCGCCAACATTTTTAAAAGCCTCAATAGATTTTTGCAACTCGCATAATTTCTCTAAAAGTTGGGTTCCTTCTTGAGTAAGATGTAGTACCTTTTGTGGGGGAGGTACTCCTACTATTCCCTCTATAATCTCATAAGCAATATGGGATCAATTTCAATAAAATTCCCTTTAGCAGCAAAATCCAAGAGTTGTCTTTGGGATATGGTTAGCCCAACATAAAAATTACAAAGTAAAATCTTGAAATCTCCCTCTATAGTGCAACTACGATAGGATTCTATCATCCTATACCAAGCATCTTTTAAGTTTTATCCTTGTCTTTGTTTGAAGTGAAGGACTTCAAAATCGGCAGACAATGGAAGGGAGAAAGGACTAGCCATGACGGCGAAACAAACGATCTAACACACGGACACACAAGAGGCAAGCGAAAAGAGGCGAATGGAAAAGGGGCGAATAAAATGGCAAAGGTGATGTGGGGGAGAGGAAAACGGGAGGTGAATGGCAAATAATGTAATGCGAGGGAGAAGAGTTTATGATGGGTACTTGGCATGTCTTGACTTGAGCGTAGATCTCCCCGACAACGGCGCTAGAAATCCTTCTTGCTACCTCTTGAGCATGCGTTGGTTTTCCCTTGAAGAGGAAAGGGTGATGCAGCAAAGTAGCATAAGTATTTCCCTCAGTTTTGAGAACCAAGGTATCAATCCAGTAGGAGATAACACGCAAGTCACCTAGTACATGCACAAACAATCAAGAACCTCGGAACCAATGCGATAAAGGGGTTGTCAATCCCTTCACGGTCACTTGCGAAAGTGAGATCTGATAAAGATAGTAAGATAAATATTTTTGGTATTTTTGTTGTATAGACTGGAAAGTAAAGATTGCAAAATAGTAAACAAGATGCAATGTAAATAAAAAGAGATACAATATAATAAGAAAGAGATCCGGGGGCTATAGGTTTCACTAGTGGCTTCTCTCATGATAACATGTATTACGCTGGGTGAACAAATTACTGTCGAGCAATTGATTGAAGAGCGCATAGTTATGAGAATATCTAGGCAATGATTATGAATATAGGCATCACGTCTGTGTTAATTAGACCGAAAAAATTCTGCATCTACTACTATTACTCCACACATCGACCGCTATCCAGCATGCATCTCGAGTATTAAGTTCATAAGAACAAAGTACTGCATTAAGCAAGATGACATGATGTAGAGGGATAAACTCAAGCAATATGATATAAATCCCATCTTTTTATCCTTGATGGTAACAATACAATACGTGCCTTGCTGCCCCTACTGTCACTTGGAAAGGACACCGCAAGATTGAACCCAAAGCTAAGCACTTCTCCCATTGCAAGAAAGATCAATCTAGTAAGCCAAACTAAACCGATAATTCGAAGAGACTTGCAAAGATATCAAATCATGCATATAAGAATTCTGAGAAGAACCAAATATTATTCATAGATAAACTTGATCATAAATCCACAATTCATCGGTCTCGGCAAACACACCGCAAAAAGTATTACATCGAATAGATCTCCAAGAACATCGAGGAGAACTATGTATTGAGAACCAAAGAGAGAGAAGAAGCTATCTAGATAATAACTATGGACCCAAAGGTCTGTGGTAAACTACTCACACATCATCGGAGAGGCTATGGTGTTGATGTAGAAGCCCTCCATGATCGATTCCCCCTCCGGCAGATCGCCAGAAAAGGCCCCAAATGGGATCTCACGGGTACAGAAGGTTGCGGCGGTGGAAAAGTGGTTTCGTGGCTCCCCCTGATGTTTTAAGGGTATAAGAGTATATATAGGTGAAAGAAGTACGTCGATGGAGCTCCGTGGGGCCCACGAGGGTGGGGGCGCGCCTACACCTGGGCGCGCCCTCCTATCTCGTGGATGCTTCACGGAGTTCCAGACTTCCACTCCAAGTCTCCTGGTTTGCATTTGTTCCAAGAAAGGTCCTCGTGAAGGTTTCGTTCCGTTTGGATTCCGTTTGATATTCCTTTTCTATGAAACACTAAAATAGGCAAAAAATAGAAACTGGCACTAGGCCTCCAGTTAATAGGTTAGTCCCAAAAATAATATAAAAGAGCATATTAAAGTCCATTAAACATCCAAAACAGATAATATAATAGCATGGAACAATAAAAAATTATAGATACGTTGTAGATGTGTCAGCTGACTATGCTAATTACATTGTTGCTAAATATTTACCACCTAGCTTTACATACCAACAAAAGAAAAAAATTCTTTTATGATTTAAGACACTACTTTTGGGATGACCCACATCTGTATAAAGGAGTAGATGGTGTTATTAGACGCTGTGTAACTGAGCATGAACAGGGACAAATCCTACGGAAATGTCACTCCGAAGCTTATGGAGGGCATCATGCTGGAGATAGAACTTCTCACAAGGTATTGCAATCTGGATTTTATTGGCCTACTCTTTTCAAGGATGCTCGTAAGTTCGTCTTATCTTGTGATGAATGTCAAAGAATAGGTAATATCGATAAGCGTCAAGAAATGCCTATGAATTATTCACTTGTTGTTGAACCATTTGATGTTTGGGGATTTGATTACATGGGACCTTTTCCTTCCTCCTATGGGTATACACATATTTTGGTTGTTGTTGATTATGTTACTAAGTGGGTAGAAGCTATTCCAACTAGTAGTGCTGATCACAACACCTCTATTAAAGTGCTTAAGGAAGTTATTTTCCCAAGGTTTGGAGTCCCTAGATATTTAATGACTGATGGTGGTTCAGACTTTATTCATGGTGCTTTTCGTAAAATGCTTGCCAAGTATGATGTTAACCATATAATTGCATCACCTTATCATCCTTAGTATAGTGGTCAAGTTGAACTTAGCAATAGAGAAATAAAATTAATTTTGCAAAAGACTGCCAATAGGTCCAGGAAGAATTGGTCTAAGAAATTAGATGATGCACTTTGGGCTTATAGAACAGCATATAAAAATCCTATGAGTATGTCTCCTTATAAAATGGTATATGGAAAAGCTAGTCATTTGCCTCTTGAGTTAGAACATAAAGCATATTGGGCAATTAAAGAACTCAACTATGATCTTAAACTTGCCGGTGAAAAGAGGTTGTTTGATATTAGCTCATTAGATGAATGGAGAAGCCAAGCTTATGAAAATGCCAAGTTATTTAAAGAAAAGGTTAAAAGATGGCATGATAAAAGAATCCAAAAGCATGAGTTCAAAGTTGGACAATATGTTCTTTTGTACAACTCTTGTTTCAGATTCTTTGCTGGAAAACTCCTCTCCAAATGGGAAGGACCCTATGTTATCGAGGAGGTTTATCAGTCTGGAGCTATCAAAATAAATAATGGGTAATGAAGAAAATATTATATCTCAGGTACGCCCATTAATGTTGAAAGTAATATTATCCAAACTATGAAACTGGAAGAACACATAAAAGAGTCCTCCCAGAACACTCCAGAGTCGTTAAAAAGAGGAGGTACGTGATACGGTAAGTAAACGGACTCCGAAAAATCTGCAAAAATATTTTCTGTCAGTTTTGGAATATAACAAAAATTAGGAAAATAAGAAACTTCTAGGAAGTGCACCCTGGTGGGCACAAAAGGCCAGGCGCGCCCAGGTGGGTTTTGCCCACCTTGGGTACCTTTTAGACTCTATTTTTCTACAATTTTCTTGTTTCCCAAGATAAAAAATCTTTATATACCCCCCAAACCTGTTGACCACAATATCGCGGAGAAATCTTCTTTTCTCTTTTCTTGCTGTTTTCGGTTAGATCTGTTAGGCCAGCATCATGTCTTCCTCACCTTCCGGTAATTAAGGAGAAGACATAGAGTTGGTTCAGGAGGATCTAAGGAGAGAGGAAGCTGAAGAGGTTGCCATGGAGGAAGCTGAAGAGGTTCACCCTCCGGCATCTGAGGCACCTTGGCTGGCATCTCTACTCATCCTAATCCTCATCAAGCTATGAGATCATCAAATACTCGAGAGAGCCCCGAAGTGCATGAAGAACTCCCTCCAAGGAGGCCATTACACAGGTTACATCATAACAATTTTCACATTTTTATTCACAATTATGGGTTCAAGAATACTCCTCGTGTGCACATACCGTCCAATTGGGACATAGTTCGTCCAAGAGAAAGAGATGCATGAACAAACCCCCGGGGTCCGGAAAATAAACACATAATGGCTGAAGTGAAGAAAAATACCGAGTTACTTCATCGAGCTCTTCGGGAGATTCAAGGCCCGAGGGAGCTACTCATGGTTATATTGGAAAACACCTCTACTTCATCACCACCACCTTGTTCATCACCAAAAGAAAATTGAGTATCGGGTATGGGCACTCCCTTGGCTTCCACCAAGCTTGGGGGAGGTGCCCCGGTATCGTATCACCCCACTATCTTTTGCCTTTACTTATTTTAGTTCGATCCATAGTTATCTTTTTCTTTAGATGAATAAAAGTTTAGTTTGATCCTTTCTTTCCGAGAGTTTGCTTGGTGATCTATCCTTGTAATCGTGTGCGAGATATATAATAAAGTTTCAGTTTAGTTTTTTCTTTCTTTAATTTCATATTCCAATAAAAAGAAAGGAAATAAATGAATAAGATCATATGCTAATCTTATGGTAGGTGATGGCATCATATAAGGAAAAGTATAAGTAGAAATTTTTATTAAAGATTGACAAACATATCATTGGTCAATGATGCAAATCATGAAAGAATTAATAAGGGAAGAGAAGATTCACATATAAATATACTATCCTGGAACCCTTTTGTGATTGTGAGCCCCCATCAAAATATTATATGCCAAAATTGTTGACATTGGACAAGGAAGACAACTTAATGATTTATGTTTGTTCATATTCACATAGAAGTTATATTGTCATAGATCCTTCAACACGTGGTGCTTGCCCCCATCTTTGCTAGCCAAAAATTCCGCACTAAGTAGAGATACTACTTGTGCATCCAAAAACCCTTAAACCCAAATCTTATTTTCAAGTGTCCATCATACCTACCTCAGGATTGAGTCAGATCCTTCAAGTAAGTTTTCATCGGTGCAATAAGGCAATAAAAATTGCTTCTAAAAGTGTGAGATCATTTGTTGTAAGAGAAAATTGAGCGTTGTATGAACTTGTGATGGTGAAGAATAAAAGCGGCAGACTGCATAATAAAGGTTGCCATCATAAGGGGAAATACAATGTGACGTTCTTTTGCACTAAGGGGTTGAGCATACAAACAAATAAGCTCATGGAAACCTCTGCTTCCCTCTACGAAGGGCCTATCTTTTTTTTACTTTTATGTATTTACTTTTATGCAAGAGTCAAAGTTTTTCTCTCTATTGATTTTTATTTTTCTCCTTTGGCAAGCATCATGTGGTGAGGAAAGATCTAGGAACATATGTCCAGTTGAATATGGGTGGCATAATTCATAATTGTTGACATCGCCCTTGAGGTGAATATGTTGGGAGGCGAAACTATAAGCCCCTATCTTTCTATGTGTCCGGTTGAAACGTTTTGCTCATGTGTATGCAGTGAGTGTTAGCAATCATAGAAGACTATATGATGGTTGAGTATGTGAACTTGCCTCAAGGCTCCGATACGTGACCCTTCCTGAAAAGATGATGAATTGTAGTTGCAAAGTTAACTAAGAACATCATTTGTTGGTTTCTAATAGAGTTTATGCTTTATACTTCAATGGTGTGATGAATTGTTACTTATTCATGAGAAGTCTATGATCAAAGTTCTATGATAAAAGTTTTGTGTTAAAGTTTGTTGCTGTTATAATAATTCACATGATGCTTCTATGTCTGTATTTTGTTTTTATCGACACCTCTCTCTCTCTCTCTCTCTAAGCATGTGGACATGTTTTTCGAATTTGGTTTTCGCTTGAGGACAAGCGAGGTCTAAGCTTTGGAGAGTTGATACGTCCATTTTGCATCATGTTGTCCTATTGTTATTTATGATGTTTTTATGCATAATAATGCTTTTTGGAGTAACTCTAATGCCTTTTCTCTCATAATATGCAAGGTACACACAAAGAGGGAGAATTCCGGCAGCTGGAAATCTGGACCTGGAAAAGCTACGTCAGGCCAGCTATTTTACACAACTCTAAACAAGCTGAAACTTTACGAAGATTTTTTATGAAATATATGAGGAATATTGGAGCTAATAAGTACCAGAGGGGTCCCACCAGGTGGGCACAACCCACCTGGGCGCGCCAGGGAGCCCAGGCGCGCCCTGGTGGGTTGTGCTCATCCAGGTCCACCTCCGGTGCCCATCTTCTGGTATATAAGTCATTTTGACCAAGAAAAAAAAATAAGGAGAGGACTTTCGGGATAGAGTGCCGCCGTCTCGAGGCGGAACTTGGGCAGGAGCACTTTTGCCCTCCCGCGGAGCGATTCCGCCGGTGGAACTTCCCTCCCCTTTGGGGGAAATCATCGTCATCATCATCACCAACAACTCTCCCATCTTGGGGAGGGCAATCTCCATCAACATCTTCAACAGCACCATCTCATCTCAAACCATAATTCATCTCTTGTGTTCAATCTTGTTACCGAAACTACATATTGGTGTTTGTGGGTGACTAGTAGTGTTGATTACATCTTGTAGTTGATTACTATATGGTTTATTTGGTGGAAGATTATATGTTCAGATCCAATATGCTATTTAATACCCCTCTGATCTTTAGCATGATTATTATTTGTGAGTAGTTACTTTTGTTCTTGAGGTCACATGAGAAATCATGTTGCAAGTAATCATGTGAATTTGATATGTGTTCGATATTTTGATAGTATGTATGTTGTGATTCCCTTAGTGGTGTCATGTGAACGTCGACTACATGATACTTTACCATATTTGGGCCTAAGGGAATGCATTATGGAGTAGTTATTAGATGATGAGCTATGAGAGTGACAGAATCTTAAACCCTAATTTATGCGCTATTCCGTAAGGGACCGATTGGATCCAAAAGATTAATGCTATGGTTAGGATTTATCCTTAATACTTTTCTCATAGTTGCAGATGCTTGCGAGGGGGTTAATCACAAGTAGGAGATTTGTTCAAGTAAGAACAGCACCTAAGCACCGGTCCACCCACATATCAAATTATCAAAGTAATGAACACGAATCGAATCAACATGGTGAAAGTGACTAGATGAAATTCCCGTGTACCCTCAAGAACGCTTTGCTTACTATCAGAGACCGTTTTGGCCTATCCTTTGCCTCAAAAGGATTGGGCTACTTTGCTGCACTTTTGTTACTATTATCATTACTTGCTCGTTACAAAATATCTTGCTATCAAACTACTCTGTTACTTACAATTTTAGCATTTACAGACATTACCTTGCTGAAAACCACTTGTCATTTCCTTCTGGTCCTCATTGGGTTCGACACTCTTACTTATAAAAAAGAGCTACAATTGATCCCTATACTTGTGGGTCATCAATGAGCTCCTACAAAACCGCACAGGAGCCCCACATGTGCATGTCGGCTTCACCATGGAGCAGCCGCAGGCGCACTTCAACGCCGCCATGGTGGAGGAGCAGCCTGCGCTGGCGCCTATGTCACCATTCTAGTAGGCGCAGTAGGAACAACGTTACAACTTATTCCTCCTATAACAGCACTGGCTGGCCAAGGACCAAATTAGCGATGAGCGCGCGAGCGAGGAGGTTATGGCGGCCGTGGCTGTGCAAGCCCCAACTTCATCGCGGCGCAGTGTGCGATCTACAAGGCCGTCTGTGCTCAAGCTGCTGCTCACTAGGAAGTAGCTGCTGTGAAGGCGCATCTACAGGCGACCGCGGATGAGAATAGTGCCAGCTACGCCTCCTATGCGTCACCACCGAACTATCAGGCGCCCCGATGGGACGACGACAGCACGGCCGCCACCATTTCCATCATGGACCTCACGTCCACCGGTGATGGACAAGGCGAGAACTCCTCCGAGGATGAGTAGGGCAGAGGAGGCGGCTTGGCCTTATATCCCATGTGTGCATGTTCGTCTCCCGTGTTCTACTCTTCCTTGCCAGAGAGCGCAACTTCACTTCATCGGTCTTATCACCGGTGCTCATGGAGACAGCAGATGGAGGACGACATGGGCTTGGATGCCGGACGCCGCTGTAGGATAGGTTTAGGGTCAGGTCGGAACATTTTTTTCCTAATTGTTAGAAATCCAATGAAAATCCGCCGTGTTTGCATGAATGTCACCCGGTTTGTATGAAATCCACCATGTTTGCATGAGTTTCGCCCGGTTAGTTCAAAAAATTGTTGAAATGTATGCGGACAACCTTGGATGGCCGCTACCTGCATCCGAGTGTGCAAAATGGTTCCCCCTTTCCATGGACGAATGCGTTAGAAAATTTATGAGTCGGTGTTGGTGATACCTTACCCACGTCAAATATACTTTTTTGCGGAGTTACTTTATACCTTGCACCCGACTTTTTGTTATTTTGCTGAGCGGCCGATAAAAAGACCTCGACAAACAACTGGTCACTAGGCAAACTTGCCGATTCCAGTTGTGAGTGACCTTTTCTTTCTACTATTTTTTTGGAATATTTTTTGATCTATTCATTTTCAATCATGACAGTACAATAAACATTAAAAAAATACATTCAGATGCGTAGATTTCTTAGCGATGACTACAAGCACTGAAGCAACCCGAACACGAGCCGCCCTCATTGCCCCTTTTTACTCCACGTATAAGATTTGTGTCAAGTCAACCTTTGCAAAGTTTGACCAAATTTACTAAAAAAATATCAACATCTATGTTGGTGTCTTAACCCTCGCCCTAGCGCTCTCTCGCTCTCTCCGTAGCACTCTCCTGCACTCGAATTACACGAGGAAGAAGAAGACAGGAGGAAGAAGGACACATGGGACACAGTGGGTTTTTCTGGCGCAACGACTCCCGTCGCAACAACGCCAATTTCATGAGCACACACTCGACACCACACTGTTTACAACGAACCCCTCGTGGCCTTTATATCCGAGGCAGCCGCTGGACACAATCCCCACGCCTGTACCCACCCGAGCGCTCGGTCCGGCCTGCTCTGGTCGCGCCCACACGCGCATGCTGTGCCCGGGTCGCGGCGAGCCTGCAATGGCACGACTCGGTCACCCTAACCAGCTCGCGAACAACTACACCAAGTTCCGCACTACGCATGCACACACAAGTGCGCGCCCCTACCCTACTCTACGCACGCACACATGCATGCCCGCCACGCACCCGACACGTCCCGCGCACGCTCACACGCACACCCGACGCGGTCGCTATGGCTTATTGCCAACACACACACCCTAAGCCACGACCTAGAGGAACCCATCGTACTCGACGTTGGCATTAGTGAGAAGGGCTTGCTCCGCCGACTGCGCCTTCTGCGGCTTCGGGCACTGATAACCCACAAGTATAGGGGATCACAATAGTTTTCGAGGGTAGAGTATTCAACCCAAATTTATTGATTCGACACAAGGGGAGCCAAAGAATATTCTCAAGTATTAGAAGCCGAGTTGTCAATTCAACCACACCTGGATAACTTAATATCTGCAACAAAGTATTTAGTAGCAAAGTAATATGATAGTAGTGGTAACGATAGCAAAAGGTAATGGTAGCAAAAGTAATATTTTTGGGTTTTGTAATAATTGTAACAATAGCAACGGAAAAGTTAATAAGCGAAGAACAATATATGGAAAGCTCATAGGCAATGGATCGGTGATTGAGAATTATGCCAGATGCGGTCCATCATGTAACAGTCATAACCTAGGGTGACACAGAACTAGCTCCAATTCATCAATGTAATGTAGGCATGTATTCCGAATATAGTCATACATGCTTATGGAAAAGAACTTGCATGACATCTTTTGTCCTACCCTCCCGTGGCAGCGGGGTCCTATTGGAAACTAAGGGATATTAAGGGCTCCTTTTAATAGAGTACCGGACCAAAGCATTTACACATAGTGAATACATGAACTCCTCAAACTACGGCCATCACCGGAAGTGGTCCCGTTTATTGTCACTTCGGGGTTGCCGGATCATAACGCATAGTAGGTGACTATAGACTTGCAAGATAGGATCAAGAACTCTCATATATTGATGAAAACATAATAGGTTCAGATCGGAAATCATGGCACTCGGGCCCTAGTGACAAGCATTAAGCATAGCAAACTCATAGCAACATCAATCTTAGAACATAGTGGATACTAGGGATCAAACCCTAACAAAACTAACTCGATTACATGACAAATCTCATCCAACCCATCACCGTCCGCCAAAACCTACGATGGAATTACTCATGCACAGCGGTGAGCATCATGAAATTGGTGATGGAGGATTGTTGATGATGACAATGGCGACGGATTCCCCTCTCCGGAGCCCCGAACGGACTCCAGATCAGCCCTCCCAAGAGAGTTTAGGGCTTGGCGGCGGCTCTGTATCGTAAAACATGATGAATCCTTCTCCCTGGTTTTTTCTCTCTGAAAGTGAATATATGGAGTCAGGGTTGAGGTCGGTGGAGCGTCAGGGGGCCCACGAGGCAGGGGGCGCGCCCAGGGGGTAGGGCGCGCCCCACCCTCGTGGACAAGTGGAGGGCCCCTTGATGTGGATCTTCCTTCGAATATTTTTTATATATTCCAAAATAATTCTCTGTTGATTTTCAGGTCATTCCGAGAACTTTTATTTTTACACAAAAATAACACCATGGCAATTCTGCTGAAAACAGTGTGAGTCTGGGTTAGTTCCATTCAAATAATGCAAGTTAGAGTCCAAAACAAGGGCAAAAGTGTTTGGAAAAGTAGATACGACGGAGACGTATCAGGCACTCATGCCGGAAGTGCACGCGCTTGCCGCAGTTGTAGCAGCGCCCTCGCCGCTTCCCTGCGCCGCCCGATGTCGTGCTCGCTGCTCCGTCGTCGTCGTGGTCGCCGAAGCTACGGCCTCCCTGCTGTCGCCGCCGCGCCGCCCACTGAGCAGTCGTCATCATGAGCTGCTCGCCCGCGCGCTCGCTGCCAGCCTGCACGCGCCGCCTCAACCGCTCCTCAAATGGCTTTAGACAACCGACGACCTCCTCGAATACCATCTCCTCCATGTTGCAGAGCTTCTCGATGCCGACGACTGCGGTGTACAGCCGGTCCGGCATGGTGTCGAGAAGCTTCTTCACCATGGCGGCCTCTTCCAGTGTGGACCTGAGCTGCGCATACCTCGTCGCCATGCCATTCACCTTGCCTGCATACGCATCGTGGTCGTCGTCGTTCTCCATCCGCAGGCGGTCGAACTCACCGCGGGGAGTCCCAAGCCACGCCGCCCGCACTCGATCGGTGCCGACGAAGCAAAACTTGAGGGAGTCCCATACCTCCTTCGCGGTTGGCTTAGTCACCACCTGCATCAGCATGTCCTCCAACAACGCACCCACCATCGCTGCATGCTCCGTCTTGCTCTTGCTAGCGTCGACAGCTGCACCCTCCACCGGCGTCACCGCACACCACAGGCCCTGGGCATCAAGGATCGCCTCAACCTTGATGGCCTAGGATGTGTAGTTCACCCGCATCAATGGTGGAACCTGCAGCGATGTCGCACCGCCACCACCGCCGTGAGGAACGAGCACCATGGCTGCCGATGATCACTCCCGAACCAAAGCTCTGATACCAATTGTTGGTGTCTTAACCCTAGCCCTAGCTCTCTCTCTCTCTCTCTCTCTCTGTAGCAGTCGCTTCTCTCTCTACTGCACTCTCTCTCTCTCTCTCTCTGTAGCAGTCGCTTCTCTCTCTACTGCACTCGAATGACACGAGGAAAAAGAAGACATTGAAGGAAATATGCCCTAGAGGCAATAATAAAGTTGTTATTTATATTTCCTTATATCATGATAAATTTTCATTATTCATGCTAGAATTTTATTAACCGGAAACTTGATACATGTGTGAATACATAGACAAAACAATGTGTCCCTAGTATGCCTCTACTTGACTAGCTTGTGAATCAAAGATGGTTAAGTTTCCTAACCATAGACATGTGTTGTCATTTGATGAACAAGATGACATCATTAGGAGAATGATGTGATGGACAAGACCCATCTGTTAGCTTAGCATAATGATCATTAAGTTTTATTGCTATTGCTTTCTTCGTGACTTATACATATTCCTCTGACTATGAGATTATGCAACTCCCGAATACCGAAGGAACACCTTGAGTGCTATCAAACATCACAACGTAACTGGGTGATTATAAAGATGCTCTACAGGTGTCTCCAAAGGTGTTTGTTGGGTTGGCATAGATTGAGATTAGGTTAGTCACTCCGAGTATCGGAGAGGTGTCTCTGGGCCCTCTCGGTAATGCACATCACTATAAGCCTTGCAAGCAATATGGCTAATGAGTTAGTTGCAGGATGATGCAATACAAAATGAGTAAAGAGACATGCTAGTAATGAGATTGAACTAGGTATGATGATACCGATGATTGAATATCGGGTAAGTAACATACCGATGACAAAGGGAATGAAGTATGTTGTTATTGCGGTTTGACCGATAAATATATTCATAGAATATGTAGGAACCAATATGAACATCCAGGTCCCGCTATTGGTTATTGATCGGAGATATGTCTCGGTCATGTCTATGTAGTTCTCGAACCCATAGGGTCCGCACGCTTAACATTCGATGATGATTTGTATTATGAGTTATGTGTTTTGGTGACCGAAGATTGTTTGGAGTCCCGGATGAGATCACAGACATGATGAGGAGTCTTGAAATGATCGAGAGGTAAAGATTGATATATTGGACGATAGTATTCGGACACCAGAATGGTTTCGGGACGTTTCGGATATTTATCGGAGTACCGAGGGGTTACCGGAACCCCCCGAGGAAGTAATGGGCCTTAATGGGCCATAGGGGAGAAAGAGAGGGGAGCCCACAGGGTGGCGCCCCCCCCCAAGGGAGTCTGAATTGGACAAGGGGGAGGGGGCGCGACCCCCTTTCCTCTTTCCCTCTCCTTCCCTTTTCCCCTCCAATGAGAAAGGATTTAAGGGGGGCGAATCCGACTAGGAGTTGAGTCCTAGTAGGATTCCCCCCCCCCTTGACGCACCCCTTGGTGGCCGGCCTCCTCCTCCCCTCCTTTACATACGAGGGCAGGGGGGCACCCCAAAATACAACAATTATTCTCTTAGCCGTGTGCGGTGCCCCCCTCCACAGTTTACTCCTCTGGTCATAGCGTCGTAGTGCTTAGGCGAAACCCTGCACGGATCACATCACCATCACCGTCACCACGCCGTCGTGCTGACGGAACTCTCCCTCGATGCAGCGAACCGACCTCAGACGGTTAAGTCTCTGTGCTTTAGTGTCATCCCTAGATCGGTAATGCTGACACACACAGTACTCGAAGGATTTATAACAGAGTAGCAATCACACACTTACTACATCGAATATCTCAAAAGAGAGCTTATTACAATAAATATGGCTTAAGGCCATCTAAATAAGATAACAACGGAAGGCTTGGAAGATAAAGCGAGTCCATCAACTCCAACGGCATAGCTGAGTGCATGAAAAACGACCTACGGCATCTTACTCGTCGTCTGAAAAGTCTGCAACATGATACGTTGCAGCCCGAAACGGGTCAGCACATGGAATATGCTGGCAATATAACACAAGAGAACAACGAGCAGATAAGTACTATCACTACATGCATATATGGTTGGTTGAGGCTCTATGGTTATATTGTTTTGTGAAAAGACAATTTTTTCCTACCACAAAGGAATATATTTTAGTTAACTATCATGGTAGTTGAAACATCATTGAGAAGGTTCCTCCAACTCAATCCCAATTAAAAGTAATTATCAACCTAGCAGTTTAATTTAAAGTGGTGATATCCATAGGATAAATCAAGAACCAGATACTCAAGATGTCCATAACTGGGGACACGGCTAACCATGATTAGTTTATACACTCTGCAGAGGTTTGCACACTTTTCCCCACAAGACTCGATCTCCTCCGTTGGATTTCTCGCACTACATGGTGTTTGAGAAACGGATGACCGAGACACGGTCTTTCAGAAGCATTAACTCTAACCCTGGGTAGACCGTACCAACCTACATCCCCTACATCTGCTAGTCTACCATTGGAAGAGGTCACACAACATACTCAACTATGCCAGAGCCCATAATGGCTTGTGACTGCACACGGAAGTTTCTAGCATGAATAATCTTATGATCCCTTTGAGCCTGGGTCGCGGACCGTAGGATGATCACACGGGTACTCCGGGATATCCTAGGACAACACTGGATTCTCCAGGTGCCCACAAGCAATCCACCCAGATGTGTATTAAAGTTGCCACCTTAAGTTGAACCATTAATTACCAACTCACATCTGTCATGGATACACTCAAACCCAATCCACGTCTACGAGCATAGCATAGCAATATAAGCATAGCATAAAAGTAACTCCCAGGGTTTGATAACAAAAGGGCAATAGGTTCTACCTCATCATCTACTTCCCAAACACACATGTTAAGAGATCCTACTCATTTGAGGGTTGAAACTAATGCCTAAAAATACTGGGTAATAAAGGGGTATGATCAAAGTGTTACTTGCCTTGCTGACGATCCGCAAAACCTAAAGACTCGTAGTAGCACGCTTCGCACTCCGGGTATTCTATCACAAACAAACAATAGCACACATAAGCACTCAAGCAAAGATGCACGGGTAAAACTCAAATAAGAAGATCTAACCAGAAAGTTCATCTGAAGAACTCCGGTTTGCAAAAAGAATCGAATCAAACGGAGCAACGAAACTCAAACTACGAAAGAAACAAGATCCAAATACTAATCGGGACTAAAGTCAAATTTTACAGTACAAAAATCTTGTTCAAGTTGGTTAAACGGAAAGAGGGATTCGAGACGAAGATCTAGGCGCTTGTTTCACCTGATTCGGATAAACGAGCGAAAAGATATACTAGAACGAAGATTAGGGCAGAAATCGCGATCGAAAATAATCGCGGAAAAACCCTGCAAAAGAAAACTGATGAATAGGCTAACGAACGAACATTCGCTGTCTGCGGCTAATGGATGAACGACGTTTGTTAAAACGAACGTACGGACAAACGTCGTCTATTTAACTAAATCAAAGAAAAACCAAACAAAACCGGAAAAAAACGATCTAGGGTTTCGAAAAAACTGAACGGTTTTCTCGCGAAAATTGGCGGCGGCGGCTACCTCGGCGGCGGGGCGGCGAGGCAGCGACGGACGGCGGCGGTGACACGGCAAGGCGACGGTGCGGGCAGCACGCTAGGGTTTCGGGGCGGGCGCAAGCTAGGCCTTGGCTTATAAGGGCTGGCCGGGTGCAGTTTCCTAGCTGGACATGGCCCGGTTAGGTCGGTTACCTTTTTTTAATAAATCCTTATGCGGAAGAACAAATAAAATAAATACTAAATGGACTCCAAAAATCTTGAAATAAATTTTCACGGTCCTCGAATAATATTGCAGACAAAGTGAACATTTATTTAGACCTCTAATGCAATTTCGAAAAACGCATTTTTTTCCTGACCCAAATAAAATTCTTATTTGATTTGAATATTTTTCCTCCAATATTCCCTTTATTTTGGAGAAGTCATATTATCTCCTCTCATACATTTTAATATGGAATATTTTTGAAGAGAAAAATTAATTAAAACCAAATGATCCTCTTTTCAAAATTTGAGAAAACTCAAATATGAAAATAACGAAATTCCCAACTCTCTCCGTGGGTCCTCGAGTTGCTTAGAATTTCGAGGATCGCGAAACGAAATGCGATAAAATATGATACGCATGAATGACCTATGTATAACATTCCAAATTGAAAATTTGGGATGTTACAAACCTACCCCCCTTAAGATGAATCTCGTCCTCGAGATTCGGGTTGGCGAGAAAATAGGTGTGGGTGGTCTTTGTGTAGACCGTCCTCTCGTTCCCAGGTGGCTTCATCCTCGGTATGGTGGCTCCACTGGACTTTGCAAAACTTTATAACCTTGCTGTGAGTAACTCGGCTGGCAAACTCGAGAACCTTGACTGGTTTTTCCTCATATGTCAAATCACTATCCAACTGAATTGCTTCCAGGGGCACCGTATCTCTCAGAGGGATATCGGCCATCTCTGCATGGCACTTCTTCAACTGGGAAACGTGAAACACATCATGTACTCCTGACAATCCTTCGGGTAATTCCAACTTGTAGGCAACCTCTCCCATGCATTCCAAAACTCTGTACGGTCCTACCAATCTCAGGGCTAACTTTCCCTTAACTCCAAAACGTTTAACTCCTCGCAGAGGTGACACTCGCAGATATGCTCTGTCTCTGATTTCATAGACTACCTCCTTGCGTTTTGAGTCTGGATAACTCTTCTGTCTGGACTGAGCTACCTTCAGTCTATCCCGAATCATTTTAACCTTTTCTTCGGACTCCTTAATCAAATCTGGTCCAAACAACTAACGGTCTCCAATTTCATCCCACATTAATTGTGTTCTGCACCTTCGTCCATACAGGGCTTCGAACGGTGCCATCTTGAAACTGGCTTGGTAACTATTGTTGTATGAGAACTCCGCATAGGGCAAGTTGTCGTCCCAACTAGATCCATAATCTAGCGCACAAGCTCTCAACATGTCCTCCAGAATCTGATTTACTCTCTCGGTCTGTCCATCTGTCTGTGGATGAAAAGCGATGCTGAACTCCAGCCTGGTACCCAAAGTCTGGTGCAGCTGGTGCCAAAACTTTGAAGTAACTGTGTTCCTCTATCCTTTACAATAGTCCTCGGAACTCCATGCAGACATACGATCCTGGTCAGATATATCTTGGCCAACTTCGCACTTGTATAGGTGGTTTTCACGGGGATAAAGTGAGATACTTTGGTCAAGCGGTCCACTACTACCCAAATAGAATCATACCGATCGGGTCCTGGGTAATCCAATGATGAAATCCATGCCAAGCTTATCCCACTTCCATTCAGGTATCGGCATAGGCTGCAGTAATCCTGCTGGCTTCTGATGCTCTGCCTTCACTCTCTGACATACATCACATATGGCTACATACTCGGCAATATCCTTCTTCATTCCGGTCCACCAGAAACGCTCTTTCAAATCCAAATACATCTTGGTGTTTCCGGGGTGTATCGAGTATGGTGAGTCATGAGCTTCCTGTAATATCAACTTCCGGATCTCAGCATTATTGGGTACATATATACGGTCCTCAAACCATAGGGTGTCGTGCTCATCCTCATGAAAACCTTTGGCTTTGCCTTCAGCCATCTTCTCCTTTATCTCGGCAATTTGTTTGTCATCCTTCTAAGCTTCTCGAATGTTTCCCAACAATGTCGACTGAACTTCCATGGTTGTAACAAAACCTCTAGGGACGATCTCCAAACGAAGCTCCCTGAGATCTTATGCTAACTCCCTTGGCAAACCTCCTGTTACTAGGGTATTGGCATAACTCTTCCGGCTCAAAGCGTCTGCTATGACATTGGCCTTGCCTGGATGATAGTGCAACTTCATATCATAATCCTTTATAAGCTCCAACCATCTCCTCTGCCCGAGGTTCAACTCCTTCTGTGTGAAAATGTACTTCAAACTCTTATGATCCGTGTACACATCACAATGGTTCCCAATAAGAAAATGTCTCCAGGTTTTGAGTGCATGCTCTACAGCTGCTAACTCCAAATCATGCATGGTATAATTCAACTCATGCAGTCGAAGTTGTCGTGAGGCATACGAAACAACTCTTCTATCTTGCATAAGAACACTTCCAAGTCCTAAGCTAGATGCGTCACAATACACTTGGAAATCCTTACGTATATCTGGCAGAATCAGTACTGGGGCCGTAGTCAAACGTTTCTTCAACTCCTGGGAACTAGCTTCACATTCTTCAGTCCAATGGAACTTGGTGTCCTTCTTCAACAATGTCGTCATAGGTTTCACAATCTTGGAAAAATTCTCAATGAATCTCCGGTAGTATCCCGCGAGTCCAAGAAAATTGCGGATCTCTCCAACTGAGGTGGGTTCCAACCACTCAGTGACTGACTGAACCTTGGTAGGATCCACTGCTATACCTTCTCCTGGTATAACATGTCCAAGAAATCCAACTTCCTTCAACCAAAACTCACATTTGCTAAAAACTGATGTTCCCTGACCTTCTCAAGAACCAAACGCAAATGCTCCTTGTGTTCCTCTTCATCCTTTGAGTATGCCAAGATATCATCAATGAACACCACACTACTAGGAAAAGGGCTATAGATAGGATTGATACTAATGGCGCACCATGGAAGCAGTGCGCCACTACTATATACTAATGGCGCACCGGTTGGTGATGCGCCATTAGTGTGGAAGACACTAATGGCGCACCAGAAACAGGGTGCGCCACTAGTATTAAATTATTATTTTTTCCATTTTTCCATACATACTAATGACGCATCAGGTCGAAGTGCGCCATTACTAGTTCTAAGTAGTAATGGCGCACCAAGCAGACAGTGCGCCATTACTGTAAAAAAAATTATTCTTTTTTTTTGCAAAACTACTAATGGCGCATCGTTTCATAGTGTGCCATTACTAGTTTAAACTAGTAATGGTGCACTATTACCCGATGCGCCATTAGTATATATATTTATTTATTTATACTTTTTTGCAAAACTACTAATGGCGCACCAGGGTTACTAATGGCGCATTTGCTGGTGGTGCGCCATTAGTAACCTGGGACCCCAACAAGATATTTTGGACAGACCCACACCTACCCACTCACTTTCCCCACTTCATTCCCTCCACCTCCTTCTCCAAGCTTTCGGCCATCTCCTCCTCCTCACCTCATTTCCACCATAGATTCATCAAAATTAAGTGGTGAAATTACCTTTTTTTGATAGGTAAGTAAGGGGAAAGCTATGTTCATGATGTATCTACTTTTTTTCTCCCTAGCTCGCTCCAACAACGTGCACATGCACTTTCTGTGGCCTAGCTAGATCTATGTATGTTTGTGGTGTTGCATGTGTTTGTGGTGTTGCATATATGTTTGTGTTTGAAGGTACCAGTATTTGAAATGCGATAGTTGCCAATATTTTGCCAGAATGTTTTGATTCATTTCTGTTTCGGCGAGAATTTTGGCACTATGCATTCTTTTTGGTCCTATTTTTAGGGAAGGTCATGCCAAAAAATTTCTTGGTTCTAAAATATCGTTTTGCTCTACCCCGCAGGCGACCATGGTCCGCACGATGACTGAAGGCATCGTGAATAGATTTTTGAGCTCCGCAAAGGCCGAGATGCTTCAAAAGAATGAGACGGAGATAAGATGTCCGTGTCGAAGATGCAAGCTGAAGAGCCTTATTGCGGACCCAGATTCCGGGCAGGTGCGGGACCACCTGCTCTTGCGTGGTTTCATGGATGGCTATCGGTGGCAAGGTGATGAAGATGACTATGAAGTCGTCCATGGGGGCCGGGCAAGAAATGAGGAAGGGCAACAAGACAAGTACCACCGCGGTGAGGGCGGGCGAGAAGATGAAGAATCTCCAGGACATGATCACGACGGTGATGCTGTACACAGTCATCATGTAGAAGATGACGTACATGATGATGAGGAAGATCAAGATGAAGGGCATGATCATGAAGATGAAGATGCCGGAGCAGACGACGATAGAGGCTGGGTGCAGGACCCTCATATTCAAGAGCTGCTTCTCAAGCAGACGGATAATGCAAGAGCTGCCGCCTAAGAGAAAGCCAAGCTGGATCAACTGGAGATAGACGCGGTTACTCCATTGTATGAAGGATGCAGGCCCGAGGATACCCGCCTGAAAGTAACGATCATGGCTCTGGAAATGAAGGTAAAACACAAAATGACCGACGCATGCTTCGACGAGAACATGTCATTCTGGCACGAACGTCTTCCCAAGGGGAACAAGTGCCCGACCAGTTTCGAGGAGGCGAAGAAAATCTTATGTCCTCTGGATTTACCGCACGTGAAATACCATGTGTGCATGAACAATTGTATCATTTATCGGGACGAGCACGCGGAGTCTACCATATGTCCGGTGTGCGGCGTCACTCGATACAAGAAGAGGAAGAAAGCTCCTCAAAAATCGGTGTGGTACTTTCCGATCACTCCTCGTTTGCAGCGGTATTTCGCGGACCCTAAGGTAGCAAAGCTCCTGCGTTGGCACGCGGATAGGGAGGAGAAGAAGCGGGAAGATGACGGAAATGATCCGAAGATAAATAAAAAAGACAAGATGCTGAGTCACCCTAAGGATGCGAGCCAGTGGCAAGCGTTGAACTTCGAATACCCAGAATTTGGGAAGGATCCAAGGAACATCGTGCTGGGCGCGAGCACCGATGGAGTCAATCCGTTTGCCAGCCAGAGAAGCACACATAGCACCTGGCCTGTGTTTGTGTGGATGTACAACCTTCCCCCCTGGTTGTGCATGAAGAGGAAGTACATTCACCAGGGAACGACATCAATCTATATCAGGGGCTGCTGAAGGAGGAGCTAGACACGCTGTGGAAAACGCTAGACAATACGTGGGACGCCGCAGAGAAAGAATATTTCCCTATGAGAGCTGCACTGCTCACGACGGTGCACGACTATCTCGATTACGGATATCTCGCGGGGCAGGTAGTCCACGGATTTTCTGGATGCGTAAGGTGCATGGATGACACAACGTATCGCCAGCTAGATAGAGATCTCGGGTCTTCGAAAACCGTGTTCATGGGACATCGAAGGTGGCTTTGCGATGATGACCCGTGGAGAAAACACAAGGATCTGTTCGATGGTGAAACTGAACCCTGAAAACGCCCGTGTACGAGGAGCGGCGAGGAAATAGATGAGCTGTTGAAAAATTGGAAAGACTGCCCACTGTCGGGAAAGAAGCAAAAGGCGCCAGAGCCGGGAAAGAAGCGAAAGGCGCCAGAGCCGCTGCTGAAGGTATGGAAAACGAGGTCTGTTTTCTGGGACTTGCCTTACTGGAAGATCCACCGTGTGCCTCACAGCCTTGATGTCATGCATATCACGAAGAACGTGTGCGAGAGTCTGCTTGGTACCCTGCTCAACATGCCAGAGAGGACCAAAGATGGGCCGAAAGCAAGGGCAGACTTGAAATCAATGGGCATCAGGAAGGAGCTTCACGCTAATGATGATGATGATGAGGCGAAGCAAGACACAGAAAGTCGTCGCAAAGGCAAAAAGGCCAAGAAGACCGAAAATGACTACCCTCCCGCGTGCTTCACTCTAAGTCAGGAGGAGATCGAGCAGTTTTTCACCTGCCTCCTAGGAGTAAAACTTCCTTACAGTTACGCGGGGAAGATAAGCAGATACCTAGACCCAGCGAAGCAGAAGTTCAGCGGGATGAAGTCTCATGACTGTCACGTGCTGATGACGTAGATACTTCCAGTTGCAATCCGTGGGATCATGGACGCGCACGTCCGTGAAACGCTATTTGGCCTATGCAACTTTTTCGACGTCATCTCTCGGAAGTCGATTGGCGTGAGGCAACTCAGAAGGCTACAGGAAGAGATCGTGGTGATACTATGTGAGCTTGAGATGTACTTCCTGCCCGCATTCTTCGACGTTATGGTGCATCTGCTGGTCCATATCGTGGAGGATATCATCCAACTCGGGCTGACGTTCCTGCACAGCATGATGTCGTTCGAAAGGATGAATGGTGTCATCAAAGGATACGTTCGCAACATGTCACGTCCAGTGGGAAGTATAGCCAGGGGCTTTCTGACCGAAGAGTGCATCTCCTACTGCATGAATTATCTAGGCATTGAGAACCCCGTTGGTCTGCCCGTCAACAGGCACCTCGGCAGGCTCGCTGGATGGGGTCACCGTGAGGGGCGCCGCGAAATGCATGTCGACTTCGAGGGTCGACTCACCGACTTTGAAAGAGCAAACCTAGTCGCGCTACAACACATAGACGTGGTCGATCCATGGGTGGTAGAGCACAAAACCTTTATTGAGAAGACGTACAATGACCGAGGCCAACAGAGGACGGACGGAGATATAATCAAAGAGCACAACTCATGTTTCACGCGTTGGTTCAAGCAGAAGCTTCTGTCGTACCCTTTACATGAGGATTCTTCCACGGAAGAACAACTCATATTCGCCTTGTCACAGGGCGCTGAGCACAACCTGATGACCTATGAGGCGTACGATATCAACGGCTACACATTCTACACCGAGAATAAGGACATGAAGAGCGATGGTTATCAGAACTCTAGGGTAACGATGGAATCCTACAACGGAAACGAAAAGGACAGATACTACGGAAGGATCGAGGAGATCTGGGAGCTGAGCTACGCTGGAGAGAAGGTCCCGATGTTCCGTGTCAGATGGGCCAAGAGCATCCTAAAAGAAGACTGGTATTTCACCACCATGGTTATACCCGAAGCCAAATCCAAGACCGCGGGCGCAAACGTCATCGCGAAAAATGAGCCATGGGTACTGGCTTCCCAAGTGGACCAATGCTTCTTCATTACCGACCCGTCAAAGCCCAGTCGTGTTGTCGTGAGGAGAGGAAAAAGGAAGACCATCGGAATGGATGGAGTAGCCAATGAGCAAGACTTCGACAAGTACGGCGACCCGAAGATCGAACATGACGACGACGATGAAGTAGCAGCACACACCACAAGAAGAAGCAGGACCACCCGACCTAAAGGACGTCCGTTCCACAGAAGAACTCCATTTGTGAAAAAGAAGGGCAAGAAGATTGTGAACAGATAGCTAGCTAAGATCGATTGTATTTAAATCGTAGTCTTCATTTCTCGATTGTATTTCATGGGAACTTTTTGATATCATGAATATTTTTAAATTTCATGGGCACTTTTTGAATTCATGAGGACACTTGATCTCGATCCCCCTCCATCTCGGTCTCGATTCCCCCTCCATCTCGATCCCCCTCCACCTCGATCCCACCCGCACCCTCCCCCGCTAGCTCCACCACCGCCGATGACCCACCGCAACCCTCCCCCGCTCCACCGCCGCTGACGAGCACCCGCCCCCCGCACCCTCCCCCGCTCCACCGCCGCCAACGGGCACCCCCCGCACCCTCCCCCGCTCCACCGCCGCCGCCGATGAT
>NC_057812.1:266122515-266159906 GCF_018294505.1 Triticum aestivum | reverse complement strand
TTTTCAAGTAACAAATTTGAACATATTTTTAAAAAAATTATTACTGTTTTTATAAAAAAATATTACTGTTATGATTTAAACAAGTTTGAACATATTTAAACACAAATAAATATAAAAAAACATTTAAAATGCATAAAAAATATTGGGGAGCCTAGGAATCAAACCTAGGACCTCCTGGTGTGTGTGCTGCATGCTGACCAGTCGGGCTAGTGGGTGGGTTCTGTTGTAGATAGGGTTAGGTTGTAGATAGGGCTAGTGGGCTAGATTAAAACAAACTTCTAATGGCGCACCGAGGGGTGGTGCGCCATTAGAATAGTCGTACTTATGGCGCACGAGAGGGTGGTGCGCCATTAGAAAGCTTCCCCCCACACTAAATCCCCAATCTCACTAATCTCTTCCCTGCCTCATCGATCTCACGCGCTGCCCCCCGTGTTCGCCGTCCCCCTCGCCGCCCCCTCGCCTCCTTCACCGTCCCCGAGCCGAGCGCCGCCTCTCTCGCCGCCTCCCTCGCCGTCCCCGAGCCGAGCGCCGCCTCCCTCGCCGTCCCTGAGCCGAGTGCCCTCGATGTCCTTCCGCCCGAGCACCCCCTCCCCCTGCGGCCCCGCCTGCGCCCTCGACGTGCTCGCCGTCCAACACCGCGTGGCCTGCCCAGGAGGACCGCCACCGTCTTCCTCTTCGACTACGAGGACCCGGACGAGCTCGGACGCCCAGGAGGACCTCCACCGCTCGACGCCCTCGACTGCGCGGCCTGCCCAGGAGGACCGCCACCGCTCGACGCCGAATTCACGCGGCCTCGACTCGCTCCGGCTGCCCCAAGTCGCCCTCGACCTCCCAAGTGAGCACCCGAGCTGCTTCCCCCTCTTCCCCCTCTTTATTTCCTTCTGATGTGTTATAGGGTTGGGGCTTGGAGAAATTTGGACAAGGAAAGGGGGTTGGAGAATTAAGTAGCTAGGGTTTTCCAAATGTTCAAATCTCTGAGCTTGCATTTAGATGCATTTTAGAGGATACTAGTCTCAACTAAGCATCCGTCTAGAGATTCTTTCTTTAAGTAGCTAGGCTCAATTAGTGAATTTTCCAGTGAGTTTGGATTCATGCAACAATATGAAACATTAATTACTATTCTTTCTGGCCACTAATGATAGATGTAACATGTAAGAAGTCCATAATTGATTAATGGATCTGTTAGTTTGATAGTTTTTTTAGTGTTGCACCTTTTCCTTCTACAACTTGCAGATGTGCACACAGTTTTTTGTGTTCAGTTTAGGAGTTGGTCCTTGGGAAGCATAAATAAAACATTATTGGCAAGTGCAGTCTTGTTACTCCTAGGTATCTACAAATGAGTAGATGAATATTTGTTACCAGGAGGGGTTACAATATCTTTCAAACTGATGTTGTTCTCATGATCATGCTTTCTAATGGTTTGATATCACCCAAAGTTTGGCATGGAAACTACAGAGGTACTATGTAGTGTTGTATTACTTCTTCCGGATTCAGGGTGTTTAAATGTGCATTAGTTCTTCTGATAATTAATGGTTAAAGTCCTTTGACAAGAATGTCAACAATAAGAGATGTAACCAATCCCAGAAGTAGAACCATGTATCTTTTCTCTCTACAATTCTCATGCAACAATATGGAATTAATTCTTTAAGTAGTTAATGAGAACACTTGGTCTATATTAATTTGCAGTGAACATACATTTTCACTGTTCTTATAATATTTGCTTGATGTCAGATTATGCTATGAGGATATTAGTCTAAGCCCAGTCTTGGATGCATTGTTTTATCCTGCGGTGGTTAAACCGGTTCTGAAAATTATCTTGTTTGACCTGTACTTGTCCACCTATCATAATCTATTCTTTGACCATGGCAGTAGCTGGCATTTTGTTATGATAATTTCAGTATATATCTTACTGTCCTTTGTTGATCTCGTTGTATTTTCAATTCACAGGCAACTCTCCGACGAAGTCTCCTCCAGGTAATATATGTCTCATGCTTTCTAAAGAGTACTAGTATACTGACTAAACTATCCACTTGCTATGCTTAGCTGCTCTGTTGTCTGAATCGTGACACTTTGCCAGCTGAAACTTGCCTATCACACTGTCGCTGCATTGCTCAACTAAAAACTAAAAACTTAGCTGGTTTGCTGTATCTCCACCAGTTTGGGTTGGTGAATGTGGATGATTTTTTTATCCTGTGAACTCATTGTACTGCTACAAGAATTTTGTATCATCATGGTGTAATTTTGTTAACATTCTGGTTTTGTTAGATAGTGGCTACACTAATCTAGAGTGATACAATTTTCCTTCCCATTTGGTATCATCATGTTCAGTGTATACAGTTATAACATCATGTGGGTTTTTTAAGTCTGTTTACAGTTCATGTGGGTTTTAACATCATGTGGGTTGGTGAATGTGGATGATTTTTTTATCCTGTGAACTTGAATGTTGCAATGTTGTTTTCTTCAGAGGCTAGTGTCAAAAACTTGAGCTACTGTCTTGCAAAGATGATGATCATCTTGCTAGTTTGCTGGGTTTTGTCTCCGACCATTGTGTCGTGATGAATTTGCAGGTACCCCGAGTTGCCCTTGAGTTTGCCGGAATGCCGATTAACTTCCGTTCTGGCAAATTCGGGTACTCCATATGTCCTATTTTCAGCAAAGGTCATGCTAAAATTTTCCGTGAATTTTAGCATGACTTTGCTAAAAATAGGACATATGGGGTACTTGCGACTAATGCATGGGCCGGGGTATCTTAGTACTTAGTTAAGTAGGATCAACTGCCCTGCCATTCTTGCTGCATTAAACCATAGGTGGCAATAGAGCCAAGTTATTAGGCCCAACTTAGAATTCTCCTTAGCATCGATAAACCCTAGATGATAGACCCAACATAGGTGGCAATAGAGCCAAGTGATTAGTGCCAAGTGATTAGGCCCAACCTAGGGTGCCTCGGCATCGATAAACCCTAAATGATGAAAACTTAACTTGGCTGCCCCGGATACCTCGGTGTCGATGAGAACCTAAATGATGTACGCTTAGGCTTTTAGGGTGCCTCGGCGTTGACAAACCCTAAATGATGAAAGCTTAGGCTTTTAGGGTGCCTCGGTGTCGACAAACCCTAAATGATGAGACCATGATCTTGTTCCTTGACAATAACCAACTTTTTGACCAAACTTTTTTCCTATTTAGAGCGAAACATGGCCCACAACGATGAGGCCGGTGGTTCGGGCGGCAAGCAATTCTGGGAGTTGTCCCAGGAGATGGAGGAACAACCTCACCGCTATGAGGACGCCGCGGAAGACACCGATCCTAATTACACAACCCCTAGTGGCGTCAGGGATGACACCATTGATGGTGCCGCCGAGGATGCCACCACTGATGATGGCGGCGCACACACAGATGGCAGCCAACCAAAGAAGCAAAGGAAGGACCAGCGCCTGAATGCGCTCCGCACCGTCAAGGAGGAATTCACTCAAGTGGACTCCGACGGAAATCCAACGGAGCCCAAACATATAGTCAAGGGGTACTCGGTTCAGCTCGGGTGCATTCTCCGGAGCACCGTCTCAATCAACACCGAGAACCTTAGGCATAAGGACCGAGGGAATTTGCGCAACCTCCTCTTCACGAAGCTGCACGAACGATACAAGTTCCCCGCCGAATTTGAAAACACACGCCTCTCCGGGAATAAAGTGAACAGTGCCGCCCTCACGAAGATGAGCACGGCCCTGTCTACTTGGAAAAGCGTGGTGAAGATAATGATTGATAAAGGTGATAGTTATGAGAAGATCAAGGCGAAATATCCTTTGATGAGCGAAGATGAGTACAAGGAGTTCAAGATCAAGTGCGAGAGCAGTGCAACCTCCGAATCAAGTCAGTGGGGGAAAGAAATGCGGGAGTTGAACTTAGAGGAACACAAACTCGGTCCCGGCGGTTACAGAGTGGCGGAGCCTATATGGGACAAGGAGGACGCGAAGCGTGCCGAGCAAGGACTACCGCCACGCTTCGAGAAATACAGCGGTGACAAGCAGACCAGGAACTATGTCAGGGCCCGGTACAAGGAGGACCCGATAACAAAGGAGCTTACCACGGATCCGAAGACCAGGGCGCTTGAGCTTCTTCTGGTAAGGAATACACCCCCGCGTAATTAGCTCCATATGGTTGCACTCTAATTAATCCCCAATATTTCTAAATGGTTCATGTTCCTTTCGCAAGACACTGAAAGCAGTAGCGCCGGGTCATCTAAGAGCTCCCCTTTCGACACCCCTTTAAATAGGGCATTGAACGTAATGAAAAACAAGGATAAGCTCACTAAGCCGACGTCAGCCGGTCGTGTGGCCAGCAAAGGCTTGTCCACAAAATGGGGGTCATACTATACCGCTGGTGTGCGGAAGGAGAAAAAGACCAGCTCGGAAAGCCAGGCGCGCGAGGTTGAAGAATTCAAGGCACAAGTGGCGCGGATTCCGGAGCTTGTCCAAGAGCAAGTGCAACAACAACTTGGAACGACGCTCAACGCCATGGTGCCTACGTTGATTCATGGGCTGACGACGTGGATTGCGGGCGGCCAACAGGGGCCTCCCCCGGTTCCCAGCTTCACGGCCAGCAACTCGCACAGCGCGCAGACGGCTCCATTGGTGTCTCCGGCGGCGCCATTGGTGTCTCCGGCGCCGGCACGGGCATTGGAGCTTAATGCACCCGGGTGTACGCCGGCCGGCACCTCGCCAGCAAGCGCCCCCTCCGTCAGTTGCATGCCCGCCGTTGGCGGTGCCTCGACATTAGCCGAGCTCGACGGCATCACGGTAACTAAGCCTCTCGGCCGATGACTTCATCTCCTTGCCTTTGACTGGGCATCCCTGACGCCCTATACATGTTTTCACAGGGCACTGCCGACGTTCCTTGCACTCTTCTGCACTTCGTGGGCGCCGAGTTGGTCGATGTCGCCAAGGGCAGAATCGTTCAACCGGGCAACCCCATGTTCCACGGTAATCCGATGCCACCCACAATGTATAGGGTTGAAGTGGTTCGGGTGCTGCCAGGCTGCGATGAGCTGTTACCTCCGATTCGACCCGCTGGGGCCGACGAAGAAGATCAGATGACCCTCAGCACCTGCGTAAACTGGCCCCTGCTTTGGCCGAAGAGCCAGATTTGTTTGGGGGTGGGGGACACCACCCCACAGACAAGACCGCCAGTCGTGCCGACGCCAAGCCATGGCAAGAACGCCGCAACGCTACCGGACCTGCCGGACATCCCTATGGCACAGGATCCGGACAGCCCTATGGCACAGGATCCGGACGGCGATGACAACGACGACGGTACATTTACCAAAGTTGATAAGTACTTTGCCGAACATGGGTACGCTGACGAGTTCTGCGGGCCTCTTTCTCAAGAACCCAACCAAGACGACCGCGATCTAGCTGGTACGACGGAGAAATCCAATTGCAACAGGCGTCGTCTGGCGTTCAGTTCTCAGGACACGCCTCCAGCTCCCACCTTCACCGAGCCTCAGATAGCTGAGGTGCGAAATATTATCAGCCCCAACACGCTCAAGAAGGCGGTCTGTGAGCAGAACTCGGTCCCATTACAGGAGATCAAGAAGAAGGGATAGAAACGAAAGACTAACAAGGGTGCCGGTGCGAGCCAGCCGGCACCGAGTTTGATCTGTGCTCAGGACGGGCCACCTTCACCTAAGGATATCTCGAGGAGGGTGCATGTGGCGGGTAGGGAGATGCTACCACCAAATATGCTGAATGCTGCAACCGGTGCTATGCGGAGTCTGCACGACAGTGTTCTTTCTTTGGAGAAGCGGCGTCTCAGAGAGAAGGATGTGGCATACCCGGTTTTCGTGGCCAAGGTGCCAGAGGGCAAGGGCTTTGTGGATGGCGACATCGGGGGTACGATCGTCCTGCGGTTTGATGACATCTTTGCTATGTTTAACCTTCATCCGCTGCACTACACCTTCGTTCGGCTGTTTTCACTGAGTATGGAGATGCGGATCATTAGAGACAAGACCCCGGACATCGTGATAGTCGACCCCTTCTACATGTGTGCCAAGCACTTGAGCAGCACTGGGGACCGCCAAGTTGCGAGTTCACACCTCGAAGGCGTCATTCTGGCAAACCCAGATAAGGATAACTTCCTTGTGGCTTACTTTCCCGAGTAAGTCATCCCTTAACCGCCCCGTAACATATGATTTCTTAGATTTCGATCGTTCTTTTTTTTCTAACATTCCATGTTCTGTGCAGTGACACACATTGCACACTCATCCTCTTAAGCCCGAAATATTCCATGGCCACGTATTTAGACCCGAACCGTAACTCCAAGATAGACTACACAAATGTCAAGAAAGTTCTTGATGATGTTCTCCCCGCCTACGCCAAATCTGGAGGCACCTTCACCAGGGCAGTTCATAAGTACGGCAAGCACATGTTCTCACACAATACGAAGTTCTGCTGCGTCAAGCAGCCGCCTGGCAGTCAGAAGGATGCCTAATATGCCCTCCATCACATGCGGGCGATCATAAGGGACCATCATCAACTTCTGCTACCAGATAATCTCAAAGATTGGGCCGCGAGCTTGTCGGCAGTCCAGGACACGGACCTCAGACAAGAATTCTTTCGCATCCAGTCGGAGTTTGCGGACATCATCCATCAAGATGTCCTTCATACCTCGGGGCAGTTCTTCCTCAGATATCAACCGTCCAACAGTGAGATAGATGAAATGCTACAAAGGCAGGGTGACAACGACCGCGATTTCATGACCATCACGGTAGGCGGCGGCTTCATCCACGTTCATGTCCGATGAGTCGAGTCGAAAGTAGTGATGTGTAGTTCTGAAACATTGATTGGCTCATGTTGTAATTATACTTTAATGAATTCGTATGTCTCTTTGGTTTGGACAGTCGTTCAACTTAGATGTAATCGATGCTATTTATTAGTAGGACCATGAATCGTGCTATTAATGTCTTGCTTTTCTCTTCCGATCCTTTTGTTGCATACTTACATATTGCTTATGTATTGTCTGTTGTTTGGCTTGTGCATAGAGATGCCGTCGTATGTCGTGTACAAGGGTAAGGTTCCCGGAGTCTACGACGACTGGGAGGAGTATCAGAGACAGGTTCACCATTTCAGCGGTAACAGTTACAAAGGGTACACCACTAGGGCGGAGGCCGAATGTAGATACACCCGCTATCTAGAGGGAGAGGGGAGGGAGCGTTGGAGGAACCGGATGAAGACCAGTTTGATCGCGATGATGCTCATCGTGATGACCACAGCTCTCTTCTATGTGATGATAGTTTAGATGATCTATATCGACTTGTAATGTGAAGGCAAACTCGATACTCGTGGTCTTGAGACTTGTAATGTTTTATCTTTGTTCGGTCTTTTGAATTCGGAGACTAATATGATGAATTGTATTCGGAGACTAATCTTCTATTGTATTCGATGAATCTGATGTTGCTGTGTGCTGCTGTCTATATTCTGTCCAATAATATATTTTGTAACCTGTGCAAAAATCAGAAAAGCAAAAAAAAATAAAACCTAATATTCATACTAATGGCGCACCACACAAGACACTAATGGCGCACTATGATCATCACACTAATGGCGCATTAACTGCTGGTGCGCCATTAGAATGCCAAAGCACATGGGTACATATGGCCCCCTGGGAGGCATTCTAATGGCGCACTGCAGGCTATACTAATGGCGCACTACGTGGTGCGCCATTAGAACACCAGATACTAATGGCGCACCAGTGGTGCGCCATTAGAATTTAATTCTAATGGCGTGATGCCAGTGGCGCACCGGTAGTGCGCCATTAGAAGGCAAATCCGATGCGCCACTAGCATCCCTTTTCCTAGTAGTGCCACAACAAACTTATCCAAGAATTCCATGAACACCTTATTTATCATACTCATGAAGTAGGCAGGGGCGTTAGTCAGTCTAAATGACATAACCGTATACTCATATAGCCCATACCTTGTGGTGAAAGCTGTCTTAGGTATATCCTTTTCTCAAATCTTCAGCTGGTGGTATCCTGATCGCATGTCGATTTTCGAAAACACTTTAGCTCCTTGCAGCTGGTCAAACAAATCATTGATCATCGGCAATGGGTACCTGTTCTTGATCGTCACTTCATTCAATGCCCGATAATCAACAACCATTCTCAGAGATTTATCCTTCTTCTCAACCAAGAGCACTGGGGCTCCTCATGGTGATGAACTTCGTCGAATGTAACCCTTCTCCAATAACTCCTTGATCTGCTTCTTAATCTCCTCTAGATCATTTGCGGGCATCCGGTAGGGTCTCTTCGATATTGGTCCGGTGCCTGGCAACAACTCTATCAAAAACTCAATATCACGGTCTGGCGGCATGCCTGGTAATTCCTCTGGAAATGCATCCGGATAATCCTTCACTACATGCACTTCTTCGTGAACAACTCCCATGAGAGAATTTATGTGAGTACTCTTAGGAGTATGCCGGGATACATACTTGATCCTTTTTCCCTCCGGGGTGGTGAGTAAAATCGACTTACTGGCGCAATCAATGTTTCCTCCATACTTCTATAACCAATCCATACCGAGTATCACATCCAATCCTTGGGATTCCAGAATTATTAAGTCTGAGGGGAAAACATGGCTGCCAATGGTTAAGGGTAACCGGTCGCACCATCGACTGGCCATATACTCTGCACCTGGTGAACTCACTAGCAAGGCTGTCCTAAGGGCTAAGGTGGGTAACTTAAACTTGTCCACAAATCCCCTTGAAATGTATGAATACGATGAACCAGTATCAAAAAGGACTACTACGGTAAATGACTTAACCAAAAACTTACCGATAACTGCATCAGGCTGCTCTTGAACCTCCTCCACGTTCACGAGGTTCACTTGTTGATACGTCTCCAACGTATCTATAATTTTTGATTGCTCCATGCTATATTATCTACTGTTTTGGATGTTTATGGGCTTTATTATACACTTTTATATCATTTTTGGGACTAACCTATTAACCTAGAGCCCAGTGCCAGTTTCTGTTTTTTACCTTGTTTTAGAATATCACAGAAAAGGAAAATCAAACGGAGTCCAATTGACCTGAAACTTCATGGAACTTATTTTTGGAAGGAAAGCAACCTCATGGGCTTGGAGTGCACGTCAGGAAAGAAACGAGGGAGCCACGAGGTAGGGGGCGCGCCCACCCCCCTAGGGCACACCCTCCACCCTCGTGGGCCCCTCATGGCCCCCCTGATGTACTTCTTCCGCCTATATATCTCCATATACCCTAAAACTTCGAGAGAGCACAATAGATCGGGAGTTCCGCCGCTAGAAGCCTCCGTAGCCACTGAAAACCAATCTAGACCCGTTCCGGCATCCTGCCGGAGGGGGCAATCCCTCTCCGGTCGCCATCTTCATCATCTCGGTGCTCTCCATGACGAGGAGGGAGTAGTTCTCCCTTGGGGCTGAGGGTATGTACCAGTAGCTATGTGTTTGATCTCTCTCTCGTGTTCTTGAGGTGATACAATCTTGTTGTATCGCGAGCTTTGCTATTATATTTGGATCCTATGATGTTTCTTCCCCCTCTACTCTCTTGTAATGGATTGAGTTTCCCCTTCGAAGTTACCTTATTGGATTGAGTCTTTAAAGATTTGAGAACACTTGATGTATGTCTTGCCGTGCGTGTCTGTGGTGACAATGGGATACCACGTGATTCACTTGATGTATGTTTTGGTGATCAACTTGTAGGTTCCGCCCATGAACCTATGCATAGGGGTTGGCACACGTTTTCGTCGTGATTCTCCGGTAGAACTTTGGGGCACTCTTTGAGGTCCTTTGTGTTGGTTTGAACAGATGAATCTGAGATTGTGTGACGCATATTGTATAATCATACCCACAGATACTTGAGGTGACATTGGAGTATATAGGTGACATTAGGGTTTTGGTTGATTTGTGTCTTAAGGTGTTATTCTAGTACGAACTCTAGGGCTGTTTGTGACACTTATAGGAATAGCCCAACAGATTGATTGGAAAGAATAACTTTGAGGTGGTTTCGTACCCTACCATAATATCTTCGTTTGTTTTCCGCTATTAGTGACTTTGGAGTGACTCTTTTTTTCATGTTGAGGGATAGTTATGTGATCCAATTATGTTAGTATTGTTGAGGGAACTTGCACTAGCGAAAGTATGAACCCTAGGCCTTATTTCCATGCATTGCAATACTGTTTATGCTCACTTTTATCATTAGTCACCTTGCTGTTTTTATATTTTCAGACTACAAATACCTTTATCTACTATCCATATACCACTTGTATCACCCTCTCTTCGCCGAACTAGTGCACCTATACAATTTACCATTGTATTGGGTGTGTTGGGGACACAAGAGACTCTTTGTTATTTGGTTGCAGGGTTGCTTGAGAGAGACCATCTTCATCCTACGCCTCCTACGTATTTATAAACCTTAGGTCATACACTTGAGGGAAATTTGCTACTGTCCTACAAACCTCTGCACTTGGAGGCCCAACAACGTCTACAAGAAGAAGGTTGTGTAGTAGACATCAAGCTCTTTTCTGGCGCTGTTGCCGGGGATGTTAGCGCTTGAAGTTATATCTTTAGATCTTGCAATTGAGTCTTTTAGTTTCTTGTTTTAGCACTAGTTTAGTCTATAAAAGAAAACTACAAAAAAATGGAACTAAGGGTACCTCATATGCTTCATCTTTTTAATATCTATCATGAAAATAAGGATTCCGATAATTGTGCTCAATTGCTAGAGGAAGAATGCATTAGAATGTTTGGCACTAAATCTTTGAATGATGAGCATGATTGCAATGTTGTTAGTATGAATTCCTTGAATATCTATGATGCTAATGATATGCAAAGCCAAAAGCTTGGGGAAGCTATGTTTGATAAAGATGATAGTTTTTGTCCCCCAAGTTTTGATGAGAAAATTTATTATGATGAAAGCATGCCTCCTATCTATGATGATTATTGTGATGACACGTATGCTTTAAAGAATGATGATAACCATGAAACTTGTCAACTTGATCTTAAATTTCAATCACATGATAATTATTTTGTTGAGTTTGCTCCCACTATTATTCATGAGAAAATTTTTGCTTGTGTGGAGAGTAATAAAATTTCTATGCTTGTAGATCAAGAAAAGAATGCTTTAGGTGCTGGTTATATTGTTGAATTCATTCATGATGCTACTGAAAATTATTATGAGGGAGGAATATATGCTTGTGGGAATTGCAATAATATCAAGTTTCCTCTCTATGTGCTTAAAGTTTTGAAGTTATGCTTGTTTTACCTTCCTATGCAAGTTGATTCTTGTTCTCACAAGTTGTTTTCTCACAAAATCCCTATGCATAGGAAGTGAGTTAGACTTAAATGTGCTAGTCATATTCTTCATGATGCTCTCTTTATGTCCCAATTCTTATCCTTTATGTGAGCATCATTGAAATCATCATGCCTAGCTAGGGGCGTTAAACGATAGCGCTTGTTGGGAGGCAACCCAACTTTATTTTTGTTCCTTGCTTTTTGTTCCTGTTTATTAATAAATAATTCATCTAGCCTCTGTTTTAGATGTGGTTTTGTGCTTTTAATTAGTGTTTGTACCAAGTAGAACCTTTGGGAAGACTTGGGGAAAGTCTTGTTGATCTTGCTTTAAAAAACAAACTTTAGCGCTCACGAGAATTACTACCATTTTTATTTGGAGAGTGATATTTAGTTAATTATTTTTTCAGATGATTAATAGATAAATTCCTCACGTCCAGCAATTTATTTGAGAATTTTATGACTTCCACAAGTATACGTTTGATCCAGATTACTACAGACTGTTCTATTTTTGACAGATTCTGTTTTTCGTGTGTTGTTTGCTTATTTTAATGAATCTATGGCTAGTAAAGGAGTTTATAAACCATAGAGAAGTTGGAATACAGTAGGTTTAACACCAATATAAATAAAGAATGAGTTCATTACAGTACCTTGAAGTGGTGATTTATTTTCTTATACTAACAGAGCTTACGAGTTTTCTGTTAAGTTTTGTGTTGTGAAGTTTTCAAGTTTTGGGTAAGGATTCGATGGACTATGGAATAAGGAGTGGCAAGAGCCTAAGATTGGGGATGCACAAGGCACCCCAAGGTAATATTCAAGGGTAGCCAAGAGCCTAAGCTTGGGGATGCCCTAGAAGGCATCCCCTCTTTCGTCTTTGTTCATCGGTAACTTTACTTGGAGTTATATTTTTATTCACCACATGATATGCGTTTTGCTTGGAGCGTCAATTTATTTTGTTAAGATTTACTTGCTGTTATTTAGAAAAATGTTTTGCATCTTTTATTTCAATAAAAGTGGCATTGATAGCCTTTACTATGCCTATTTTAGAAGTCCACATGTTGCTGTTTGAAAACAGAAAGTTTGCCGCTGTTGCAATAATTCCCTAGAAAAGACAGAATGTGATAAAATGTTGAAAACTTTTTCATATTAAGCTCTGATAAATTTAATACAGTCGGAATTTTCTTTCATGATTTTTGGAGCTAGGTAAGTATGGATGTTGCTGCATTCTTTACAGATTGTCCTGTTTAGGCAGATTGCTGTTGTGTTTGCATTGTTTGCATATGTTTGCTTCTTTAATGATTCTATTTGAGGATAGGACTATTAAATATGCAGAGGAATTTAGTATGAAATGTTGAATAATAATTTTAGTGATTTTCTACAGTAGAGTATGATAAGGTTTTTGCAATGGTTTATACTAACTTATCTCACGAGTTCTTGTTGAGTTTTGTGTGGATGAAGCTTGTGAGATTTAGGGAGTCTGTGATATGAGAGGAATTAAGGAGACACAAAAGCTCAATCTTGGGGATGCCCAAGGCACCCCAAGATAATATTTCAAGAAGTCTCAAGCGTCTAAGCTTGGGGATGCCCTGGTTGGCATCCCATCTTTCTTCTTCAACAACTATCGGTTAGTATCGATTGATCCTAAGTTTTTGCTTCTTCACATGATGTTTGCTATTCTTAGATGTCATTTTATTTAGTTTTGCTTGCTGTTTGAATAAAATATCAAGATCTGAAATTATTAAATGTTAGAGAGTCTTCACATAGTTGCATAATTATTCGACTACTCATTGATCTTCACTTATATCTTTCGAAGTAGTTTGTCATTTGCTCTAGTACTTCACTTATATCTTTTAGAGCATGGTGGTAGTTTTATTTTGAAGAAATAGATGAACTCTCATGCTTCACTTACATTATTTTGAGAGTCTTAATAGCATGGTAATTTGCTTAAAATCCTAATATACTAGGTATTCAAGAATAATAAAATTTTCTTATGAGTGTTTTGAATACTAAGAGAAGCTTGATGCTTGATGATTGTTTTGAGATATAGAGGTAATAATATCAAAGTCGTGCTAGTTGAGTAGTTGTGAAATTCAGGAATACTTGTTTTGAAGTTTGCAATTCCCGTAGCATGCACATATGGTAAACGTTATGTAACAAATTTGAAACATGAGGTGTTATTTGATTGTCTTCCTTATGAGTGGCAGTCGGGGACGAGCGATGGTCTTTTCCTACCAATCTATCCCCCTAGGAGCATGCGCGTAGTGCCGAGGTTTTTGATGACTTGTAGATTTTTGCAATAAGTATGTGAGTTCTTTATGACTAATGTTGAGTCCATGGATTATACGCACTCTCACCCTTCCATCCTTGCTAGCCTCTTCAGTACCGTGCATTGCCCTTTCTCACATTGAGAGTTGGTGCAAACTTCGCCGATGCATCCAAAACCCGTGATATGATACGCTCTTTCACACATAAATCTCCTTATATCTTCCTCAAAATAGCCACCATACCTACCTATTATGGCATTTTGATAGCCATTCCGAGATATATTGCCATGCAACTTTCCACCATTCCGTTTATCATGACACATTCATCATCGTCATATTGCTTAGCATGATCATGTAGTTGACATAGTATTTGTGGCGAAGCCACCGTTCATAATTCTTTCATACATGTCACTCTTGATTCATTGCATATCCCGGTACACCGCCGGAGGCATTCATATAGAGTCATACTTTGTTCTAGTATCGAGTTGTATCATTGAGTTGTAAATAAATAGAAGTGTGATGATCATCATTTTCTTGAGCATTGTCCCAAGTGAGGAATTATAAAGAAAAGAGAAAGGCCATAAAAAAGATAAGGCCCAAAAAAAGAGAAAGGCCATAAAAAAGAGAGGCCAAATAAAAAATGAGAGAAAAAGAGAGAAGGGACAATGCTACTATCCTTTTACCACACTTGTGCTTCAAAGTAGCACCATAATCTTCATGATAGAGAGTCTCTTGTTTTGTCACTTTCACATACTAGTGGGAATTTTTCATTATAGAACTTGGCTTGTATATTCCAACAATGGGCCTCCTCAAGTGCCCTAGGTCTTCGTGAGCAAGCAAGTTGGATGCACACCCACTTAGTTTCTTTTGTTGAGCTTTCATACATTTATAGCTCTAGTGCATCCGTTGCATGGCAATCCCTACTCCTTACATTAACATCAATCGATGGGCATCTCCATAGCTCATTGATTAGCCTCGTTGATGTGAGACTTTCTCCTTTTTGTCTTCTTCACACAACCCCCATCATCATATTCTATTCCACCCATAGTGCTATGTCCATGGCTCGCGCTCATACATTGCGTGAAAGTTTATAGGTTTGAGATTACTAAAGTATGAAACAATTGCTTGGCTTGTCATCGGGGTTGTGCATGATGAGAGCATTCTTGTGTGACGAAAATGGAGCATGACCAAACTATATGATTTTGTAGGGATGAACTTTCTTTGGCCATGTTATTTCAAGAGGACATAATTGCTTAGTTAGTATGCTTGAAGTATTATTATTTTTATGTCAATACGAACTTTTATCTTGAATCTTTCGGATCTGAATATTCATGCCACAATTAAGAAGAATTACATTGAAATTATGCCAAGTAGCACTCTGCATCAAAAATTCTGTTTTTATCATTTACCTACTCGAGGACGAGCAGGAATTAAGCTTGGGGATGCTGATACGTCTCCAACATATCTATAATTTTTTTATTGCTCCATGCTATATTATCTACTGTTTTGGATGTTTATGGGCTTTATTATACACTTTTATATCATTTTTGGTACTAACCTATTAACCCAGAGCCCAGTGCCAGTTTCTGTTTTTTACCTTGTTTTAGAATATCGCAGAAAAGGAAAATCAAATGGAGTCCAATTAACCTGAAACTTCACGGAACTTATTTTTGGAAGGAAAGCAACCTGATGGACTTGGAGTGCACGTCAGGAAAGAAACGAGGGAGCCACGAGGTAGGGGGCACGCCCACCCCCCTAGGGCACGCCCTCCACCCTCGTGGGCCCCTCGTGGCCCCTCTGATGTACTTCTTCCGCCTATATATCTTCATATACCCTAAAACTTCGAGAGAGCACAATAGATCGGGAGTTCCGCCGCCAGAAGCCTCCGTAGCCACCGAAAACCAATCTAGACCCGTTCCGGCATCCTGCCGGAGGGGGCAATCCCTCTCCGGTGGCCATCTTCATCATCCCGGTGTTCTCCATGACGAGGAGGGAGTAGTTCTCCCTCGGGGCTGAGGGTATGTACCAGTAGCTATGTGTTTGATCTCTCTCTCTCTCTCGTGTTCTTGAGGTGATACGATCTTGATGTATCGCGAGCTTTGCTATTATATTTGGATCCTATGATGTTTCTTCCCCCCTCTACTCTCTTGTAATGGATTGAGTTTCCCGTTTGAAGTTATCTTATCGGATTGAATCTTTAAAGATTTGAGAACACTTGATGTATGTCTTGCCGTGCGTATCTGTGGTGACAATGGGATACCACGTGATTCACTTGATGTATGTTTTGGTGATCAACTTGCGGGTTCCGCCCATGAACCTATGCATAGGGGTTGGCACACGTTTTTGTCGTGATTATCTGGTAGAACTTTGGGGCACTCTTTGAGGTCCTTTGTGTTGCTTTGAATAGATGAATCTGAGATTGTGTGACGCATATCGTATAATCATACCCACGGATACTTGAGGTGACATTGGAGTTTCTAGGTGACATTAGGGTTTTGGTTGATTTGTGTCTTAAGGTGTTATTCTAGTACGAACTCTAGGGATGTTTGTGACACTTATAGGAATAGCCCAACGGATTGATTGGAAAGAATAACTTTGAGGTGGTTTCGTACCCTACCATAATCTCTTCGTTTGTTCTCCGCTATTAGTGACTTTGGAGTGACTCTTTGTTGCATGTTGAGGGATAGTTATGTGATCCAATTATGTTAGTATTGTTGAGGGAACTTGCACTAGCGAAAGTATGAACCCTAGGCCTTATTTCCACGCATTGCAATACCGTTTACGCTCACTTTTATCATTAGTCACCTTGCTGTTTTTATATTTTCATATTACAAATACCTTTATCTACTATCCATATACCACTTGTATCTCCCTCTCTTCGCCGAACTAGTGCACCTATACAATTTACCATTGTATTGGGTGTGTTGGGGACACAAGAGACTCTTTGTTATTTGGTTGCAGGGTTGCTTGAGAGAGACCATCTTCATCCTACGCCTCCTACGGATTGATAAACCTTAGGTCATCCACTTGAGGGAAATTTGCTACTGTCCTACAAACCTCTACACTTGGAGGCCCAACAACGTCTACAAGAAGAAGGTTGTGTAGTAGACATCATTTGTCCCTTGTTGAATGGGTTGGGCTTCTTCCCAGAGTTTCCATTGCCATTCCCATTCTTTGCTTCTAAACACTCGGTGGCATAGTGTCTAGTCTTCCCACACTTCAAACAAGTAATGTGACTTAGATCCTTCTTGACGGGTGTGGCTCGGTTAGAGCGGTTCTGGTTGCTGCCTGTTCCATTCCCATTTCCATTCATAGGGCCGTGGTGGTTATGCGGAATCCCTCCAGTATAGTTATGGCCTCCATGGTTATGGGTAAATCCTCCCGAGTTTGGGGTGAGACAGGGTTTCTGCTGAGCTCCTGGGTTGTACTTCCCTTTTCTATACTTCCTATTACTGCTCTCAATCTGTTGTTGCTTCCCTTCAATCATAAGAGCATTGTCTACCAACTCCTGGTAGTTGTTGAATGTTGCCACCATCAACTGCATGCTCATCTCATCATTCAGCCCTTCCATAAAATTTTCCTGCTTCGCGACATATCTGGCCACATCATCTGGGGCATAGCAAGATAACTTACTAAACTCCTCCACGTACTGACCTATAGTACGATTCCCCTGGCATAAGTTGTGAAACTCATGCTTCTTCATGCTCAAAGCTCCAGTTGAGACATGGGATGTGCGGAAAGCTTGCTGAAACTGCTCCCAAGTAACATTGGCTATGGGAAAAGTAGTTGTGTAATTCTCCCACCATGTGGCTGCGGGTCCATCCAATTGGTGTGCGGCAAAACACACCTTCTCAGCATCTGTGCAACCGGCAGTGGTTAACTCTCTTCCAATCCTGCATAGCCAGTCATCTGCAACTATGGGCTCGGTGCTACTAGAAAACACCGGCGGCTGTAACCTCAGAAAACGAGCTAAGTTGTCAACTGGTGGTGGTGGCGGAGGGCTGTTGTTGTTATTGTTGTTGTTGTTGTTGTTGTTGTTATTGCCTTGGTTCTGAACTAACAACTGCACCAGTGTATTCTGCTGCTGGATCAACTAAGTGAGCTCCGGTGGGAAAGCAAATCTAGGGTCATGTCTCGGAGGCATCTGATGGGTTTAGAGGGGAGAGATTAGAATAGAATGAGGTCTAGTGAGAAAGCACTACCCATATGCACATGAGGCAAACACAATCATATCATATCATTCAATCAATCAAGCAAGGGCATACAATCGATCTAACTATCGTTACAGTGCTCGGACTATTCTATATACATGGGGGAACACTACTCATCATATGGTGGTCTACTAGAAATTTTTATCGATGGAAGGCTCCAGGATGTCCGTTCCATCTTCGTCTTCATAGTCATCATCACTACCATCGGGGTCGGAGTCAGTGTCATCGATGGTGATGTAGTATTCAGAACGAATCTCCTTGGGTTCGTCGTCTTCTCCTCCTGGCGCAGGGTCTCCCATGAAAACTCCTAGCTTCCTTGTTAGGTCGTCATTCATCTCCACAAGTATCGTCATTTCCTCCTTGTATCCATCGGGTGTAGACTTAAGATCCTCTTCTAGCTCTGTGATTATGGTCATCGCCTTCTTCAAATTTATCATGCTTGCGCACATCTGGTTCTCCTGGCGACGTATGTGATGGTCTAACTCCTGGATGAATGCTGCAATGGACCTGTCCTTCCTACTGCTTATCATCTCCCATTGCTCATCTCGGCGCCCACATATCTGGTAGATAGTGTCCTTAAGCTCCTTGTGATAAACTTCGCCGATGCGTCCTATGGTGATATGGGCTGCCATGCTCTTGCCTAGACTCCAGGTGGGTGCATCAAAGGAAAACTCTATGGGTTCAATGACTGGCGTGAATCTCCTTCCTGGAACTTGAACTCGAATCATCCAACGTTCCTCTTCTGGTAGTGTGGTGGTGTAGGTCCCGGTGAAGCTTGGTATTCCAATGTTCAGGTACCTAGTGACTTCCTTCAAGTGTCGTCCAAATGGGGTGTCTTCATCCGGCTGTGTAAACTTGTTCCTTGTGTCCGCCATCCTAAAGAGTAGAAAATGGAGAGGAGTCAGAAATGAGTAGAGAAGAGTGATTTATGGCTCATCTTAGTAGTCGTGTCCTACATTCAGCATGTGCTCTGATACCATCTTGTAGCGACCCGACCTCAGACGGTCAAGTCTCTGTATTTTAGTGTCATCTCTGGATCGATAATGCTGACACACACAGTACTCAAAGGATTTATAACAGAGTAGCAATCATACACTTATTACATCGGATGTCTCAAAAGAGAGCTTATTACAACAAATATGGCTTAAGGCCATCTAAATAAGATAACAGCGGAAGGCTTGGAAGATAAAGCGAGTCCATCAACTCCAACGGCATAGCTGAGTGCATGACAAACGACCTACGACATCTTACTCGTCATCTGAAAAGTCTGCAACATGATACGTTGTAGCCCGAAACGGGCCAGCACATGGAATATGTTGGCAATATAACACAAGAGAGCAACAAACAGATAAATGCTATCACTACATGCATATATGGCTGGTGGAGGTTCTATGGTTATATTGTTTTGCAAAAAGCCAATTTTTCCCTACAAAAAAGGAATATATTTTATTTAACTATCATGGTAGTTGAAACATCATTGAGAAGGTTCCTCCAACTCAATCCCAATTAAAAGTAATTATCAACCCAGCAGTTTAATTTAAAGTGGTGAGATCCATAGGATAATTCAAGAACCAGATACTCAAGATGTCCATAACCGGGGACACGGCTAACCATGATTAGTTTATACACTCTGCAGAGGTTTGCGCACTTTTCCCCACAAGACTCAATCTCCTCCGTTGGATTTCTCGCACTACATGGTGTTTGAGAAACGGATGACCGAGACACGGTCTTTCAGAAGCATTAACTCTAACCCTGGGTAGACCGTACCAACCTACATCCCCTACATCTGCTAGTCTACCATTGGAAGAGGTCACACAACATACTCAACTATGCCAGAGCCCATAATGGCTTGTGACTGCACACGGAAGTTTCTAGCATGAATAATCTTATGATCCCTTTGAGCCTGGGTCGCGGACCGTAGGATGATCACACGGGTACTCCGGGATATCCTAGGACAACACTGGATTCTCCAGGTGCCCACAAGCAATCCACCCAGATGTGTATTAAAGTTGCCACCTTAAGTTGAACCATTAATTACCAACTCACATCTATCATGGATACACTCACACCCAATCCACGTCTATGAGCATAGCATAGCAATATAAGCATAGCGTAGAAGTAACTCCCAGGGTTTGATAACAAAAGGGCAATAGGTTCTACCTCATCATCTACTTCCCAAACCCACATGTTAAGAGATCCTACTCATGAAACATGTGAGGGTTGAAACTAAGGCATAAAAAACTGGGTAATAAAGGGGTATGATCAAAGTGTTACTTGTCTTGCTGACGATCCGCAAAACCTAAAGACTCGTAGTAGCACGCTTCGCACTCCGGGTATTCTATCGGAAACAAACAATAGCATACATAAGCACTCAAGCAATGATGCACGGGTAAAACTCAAATAAGAAGATCTAACCAGAAAGTTCAACTGAAAAACTCCGGTTTGCAAAAAGAATGGAATTAAACGGAGCAAAGAAACTCAAACTACGAAAGAAATAAGATCCGAATACTAATCTGGACTAAAGTCAAATTTGACAGTACCAAAATCTTGTTCAAGTTGGTTAAATGGAAAGAGGGCTTCTAGACGAAGATCTAGACGCTTGTTTCACCTGATTCGGATAAACGAGCGAAAAGATATACTAGAACGGAGATTAGGGCAGAAATCGCGATCGAAAATAATCGCGGAAAAACCCTAGAAAAAGAAAACTGACGAACAGGCTAACGAACGAACGTTCACTATTTGCGGCTAACGGATGAACGGTGTTCCTTAAAACTAACGCACGGACGAATGTCCGCTATTTAACTAAACCTAAGAAAAATCGAAAAAAACCGATCTAGGGTTTCGAAAAAACCAAACGGTTTTCTCGCGTAAACCGGCGGCGGCTACCTCGGCAGCGGGGCGGCGACGGCGGGGCGGCGAGGCGGCAACGGACAGCGGTGGCGGCAAGGTGACGACGGCGCGGCAAGGCGGCGGCACGCTAGGGTTTCAGGGCAGGCGTGAGCTGGGCCTCGAGGCGCTGCGGCTTCGGCTTATAAGGGCCGGCCGGGTGCAGTGTCCTAGCCGGACACGGCCCGGTTAGGTCGGTTACCTTTTTTTAATAAATACCGACGTGGAAAAACAAATAAAAGAAATACTAAACGGACTCGGAAAATCCTGAAATAAATTTTCACAGTCCTCTAATAATATTGTGGACAAAGTGAACATTTATTTAGACCTCTAATGCAATTTTGAAAAACACATTTTTTTCCTAATCCAAATAAAATAGCAATAAAACCCAAATAAAATTCTTATTTGATTTTAATATTTTTCCTCCAATATTCCCTTTATTTTCGAGAAGTCATATTATCTCCTCTCATATATTTTAATATGGAATATTTTCGGAGAGAAAAATTAATTAAAACCAAATAATCCTCTTTTCAAAATTTGAGAAAACTCAAATATGAAAATAACGAAATTCCCAACTCTCTTCGTGGGTCCTCGAGTTGCTTAGAATTTTGAGGATCGCGAAACGAAATGCGATAAAATATGATATGCATGAATGACCTATGTATAACATTCCAAATTAAAAATTTGGGATGTTACACTCGACCCTTTACTGGATCAAGAGTTCGAGGGACGTCATCGAGCTGAACGTGTGCTGAACTCGGAGGTGTCGTATGTTCGGTATTAGATCGGTTGGATCATGAAGACGTTCGACTACATAAACCGCGTTAACCTAGCGCTTCCGCTTTCGGTCTACGAGGGTATGTGGACACACTCTCCCCCTCTCGTTGTTGTGCATCTTCTAGATAGATCTTCCGTGATCGTAGAAATTTTTTGAAATTGCATACTGCGTTCCCCTTCAGATATGAGGAAGAAGAAGGACACAGTGGACACGGTGGGTTTTTCCGGCGCAACAATGCCAATTTCACGAGCACACACTCGACGCCACACAGTTTACAACGAACCCCTCGAGGGCTTTATACTCGGGGCAGGCGCTGGACACGATCCCCACGCCTGTACCTGCCCGAGCACTTGGTCCGGCCCACTCTGGCCGTGCCCACCACGCGCGCACGATGCGCCCGGGTCGCGGCGAGCCATGCATGCACACACATGCGCCCCTACCCTACTCTATGCACGCACACACGAACGCCCGCCACGCATCCGACACGTCTCGCGTGCGCTCACACGCACACCCGACGCGGTCGCCGTGGCTTATTGCCGACAATCTATAATACAAAATATATATTATGAAACTACAGTTCATGATGACTCTACTAATATTGATTTGATATGATGAATGTTTATACTTTTTTCTATAAATTTGATTAAATTAGAGATACTATGCTTTCCACGTAAAATTGTTATGCAGACTAAAAAAGACCGAACGGAAAAAACCCGGCGTAAGGAGTCAACCAAACAAGTGAACAATTTCATATTTTGTCCACGTATCCAGAATATATACTAGTCAACAACAACATGCACGACGCCCCATTTAATTTTGCGTTAGCTTTTTTTCTTTTCTTTGCAAAGTAGTAGATGTAGAGGACGACGTCCATGCATGCACGCACCTTCCATCTTGGGAAATGAGAACCTGTGTTGACACCTTGTAAATTAAGATTTTATGCTCGAATATCTGCTCCGTATGGATGGGTGAATATAATAATTTGCAGAATTCGATCAAATAGGGCTTCAGTTGCTTTCCATCGAATCAGTGAACTTAACCCTAATTATAGATGCCGGATGAACATACATATATACTGTTGCAACTTCCTCCATGTGGTCAGTCTCTCCTTTGACAGCTTTCCGCTCCATGCTTATTTCCACACATGATTAGTCATCACCTCCCCGCAAAAAAAAAAAAGGGTTAGTCATCACCTGCATGTTTGATGTGTAGAAATGTGAGGATGCAGGCTCTACTGGGTACAGGGAGATATATATCTTCATAAGTATGTATGCACGATGATTGCATCTGCATGAACAGCTAATCATGCAGCAACCCAACTTTCTTATAGGAAAAACAAGGAGTTTTTCATTTTGTCCTCAGCAATGCATACGTCTACAGAGAGCCAAATTCAGCCTTGCATAAGCAGCAAGAGCCACTCAGGCTAGCCAAGGCGACTGCCCATGAGAACCCACGCCAAGGCTAATGAAGCATTGAACATGGATGAAGACATAGGCAAGTCATCCTTGGCTATCAGAGGTAAGACCCTTGCAGCCATGTAAGGCTTGCTCTCTTCTTGTTGTTGTTTCCTGTTGCCGCTGCTTTTATCATTATGGTGCACAGCTATTTATAGGCAGTTGAATGGGCTCATCCTTCGCATCCTACTACTAGCCTTTCAGCATTGTCTTTAATTCAGAGAACAAATTCCAGATAAAGTCAACCTGTATAGATATGGACAACTAGCTTTACAGAATCAATTTCTCATTTTCAGTGGAACAATCAAGATATCCTATTTATTTGCCGGCCGGTTCCGTTCATATTGTGAAACCATTGTGTCTTGTTGGTGTCTTGGTATTGGTACAAGCAGCATATCATATACAAACTCAAACTAGGCATGCAAGCAGGACCGAGGCAACTGAACAATTTCCAAAACTAATCACGACCACCATTGATCACTTCTACAATGAAATGGGTAACACAAACCGGAGCAGGCTGCCAAAAAAACAGTGCCTCCTTGTCGGAAAACAAGCAGTGTATGTTCAGGTGCTCAACACTACAGGAAATTGGTGGGTCACGGCAGCAAAAGCAGGATGCAAGCAGGCAGATCAAACACGATTATTTTTAGAAACCGTCGGTACATCTGAATATAATAAATTTTCCAAAATCAAAATTTGAGATTTGAAAAATAATGAAAAAAAATCAACACATATGGTATTGGCTGGAAACATACTCCGGTGAAATCACAAAATGGGATATCGTAGATACATTAGATTTGGCAATGATGGCCAATGGAATATTTCTAGCTTATCTTGGCAAAAGAGAAGTTGGCATGCAAACGCTGACCATGAGAAAGTAAGATCAATGGATACCGATGCATGGGTTGTGTGTTTTTGTTTCTTTTTCGTTTTGGGAATATATGCAATGCATTTGATTGGATAACACTGATGATCTGCTATGAGAATCGATCCCCTCCCTAGGCCCCCACAACGCCTCTCAAGTGCTGACCTCGCTTCCACCGCCAACGACACCCCTCTTACCGTCCCCTTCTCCTCGCCGCGTCGCAAAGCATAACCCTAGCATGGGCTGAACCAGCTCGCACCACCATCCGATGCAGGTCCTCCTACCACTGGTGGGGTTGTAACCTGTGACGCGGGACCATGACAAAGGGGGCTATGGCCGGTGTGTGCCAAATTGTAGGTTGGCAGTCGCCGCGTTGGGTTCATCCCCATCCAGATCTGGCTGGGACTTGCTAGGGGACCTTCGCCCAGATCTTCCCACGACCGCGTGGCTATGGTCAAGTTGGGGTGGGTAAGGACCACCTTCCTGCCCTTTCCTCAGGCGCAAGGCGGCCTGAAGTCTAGCGATGGTGTGGGGGATCGGATACATAGATCAGCGGCAATAGAAGGTGTGATGCACGGTTGGCTCACTGGCGACTAGGGGTGGACTAACGAGCAGCTCGGCTCGTTAAGCTCGTGCTCGTTAAGGCTCGGCTTGTTAAGCTCGTTAAGATTAACGAGCAGAAAACCTTGCTCGGCTCGGCTCGTTTGAAACTCGTTAAGCTCGTGAGCGCTCATGAGCGCTCGTTAACAGATTATAATGTTTTACGATATACAGGATGAATGTGTAGGTGTGGTTTTCAAGACGAAATATGATGACTATAAAAAGAAATGCAGTAGTTTGTTGTCTCATAGGTCGATTAGATTGAATAGATGGGCTGAGGTGCTATAAAAGTTTGTCACATAAAATGAAAATATGGGTTGTGTTGTTACTAACGAGCTTAACGAGCTACTTGTGAAACTCGTTAGCTCGCTCGTTAAGCTCATTAAGCTTAACGAGCTAAAATCAATGATTGGCTCTGTTCATTAAGAAGCGAGCTACGAGCTTAACGAGCCGAACTATCGAGCGCTCATTAAGCTCGCGAGTTACGAGCTTTTGGTCCAGCCCTACTGCCGACCCTTGCGGCAGCAGTGTTGGCACTGCCCCTTGGCCATGTTGATGGTGAGGGGAGTCGTGGCGAGTGGTCCTAGTGAGGATGTTGCTGATGGTGGCAACCGAAACCTAATCTACCTCGAGGTACAGATTTATCATGGTGGACTTTGATACGTCTTCAACGTATCTATAATTTTTTATTATTCCATGTTGTCATATTATTATTCTTGGATGTTTTATAATTATTTTATAGTCATTTTATATCATTTTTTGGTACTAACCTATTGACATAGTGCCAAGTGCCAGTTGCTATTGTTTGCATGTTTTTTACATCGCAGGTAATCAATATCAAACGGAGTCCAAACGCAGCGAAACTTTTTGTGGATTTTTTTTACCAGAAGACATCCAATGGACCGAAGAAGCGCCCGGGGGGTGCTCAGAGGGGAGCACAACCCACCAGGGCGTGCCTAGAGGCCCAAACACGACCTGGTGGGTTGTGCCCACCTCAGGTGCTCCCCGGACCGCCTCTTTACTCTATAAATACCCCAATATTCCAGAAACATTAGAGGAGTCGACGAAAATCAATTGCAGCCGCCGCAAGTTCCAGAAACACCAGATCCAATGTAGACACCATCACGGAGGGGTTCATCATGTCCATTGGTGCCTCTCCGATGATGCGTGAGTAGTCTTTTATAGACCTAAGGGTCCGTAGTTAGTAGCTAGATGGCTTCCTCTCTCTCGTTTGATTCTCAATACAATGTTCTCTTGGAGATCCATATGATGTAATTCTTTCGCGGTGTGTTTGTTGGGATCCGATGGATTTCTCTCTCTCGTTTGAATCTCAATACAATGTTCTCTTGGAGATCCATATGATGTAATTCTTTTGTGATGTGTTTGTTGGGATCCGATGAACTTTGAGTTTATGATCAGATCTATCTCTTTTTATCCATAAAAGTTATTTGAGTCTTCTTTGATCTCTTATATGCATGATTTCTTATAGCCTCGTATTTCTTCTCCGATATTTGGGTTTTGTTTGGACAACTTGATCTATTTATCTTGCAATGGGAAGAGGTGCTTTGTGATGTGTTCGATCTTACGGTGCTTGATCCCAGTGACAGAAGGGGAACCGACACGTATGTATCGTTGCCATTAAGGATAACAAGATGGGGTCCATTTCTACATAAATAGATCTTGTCTACATCATGTCATCACTCTTATTGCATTACTCCGTTTCTCAATGAACTTAATACACTAGATGCATGCTGGATAGCAGTCAATGTGTGGAGTAATAGTAGTAGATGCAGGCAGGAGTCGGTCTACTAATCTTGGACGTGATGCCTATATAATGATCATTGCCTGAATATCGTCATGATTATTTGAAATTCTGTCAATTGCCCAACAGTAATTTGTTCACCCAGCGTTTGCTATTTTTCTCAAGAGAAGCCACTAGTGAAACCTACGGCCCCCGGGTCTCTTCTTTAATATATTTGCCTTTGCGATCTATTTTCCTTTGCTTTTATTTTCATATCTATCAAACCAAAAATACAAAAATACCTTGCTGCAATTTATTTCATTCGAGATCTATTTATCCCATCTATCATATTTTTATCACGTCCATTTGCCAATTTATGGCGCCGTTACCCGAAAGGGATTGGCAACCCCTTTTACATGTGGGGTTGCGAGTATTTGTTATTTATGTGCAGGTGTTGTTTACGTAGTGTTGCTTGGTTCTCTTACTGGTTCTATGATCTTGGTCTCATCACCGAGGGAAATACCTTCCGTCGATGTGCTGCATCATCCCTTCCTCTTTGGGGAAATACCGACATAGTCTAGCAGACATCAAAAGTAATTTCTGGCACCGTTGCCGGGGAGACATCATCAACATCTACCGGGTTCCTAATCACAAATCTCATCTCCTCGCAATTTATATTATTTGCCATTTGCCTCCCATTTTCCTCTCCCCCACTTCACAAAATTTGTCATTTTATTCGCCCTCTTTTTCGTTCGCCATTTTCTTGCCCAGATCTTTTTTTAGTGCAATCTTGTTGCATAGTCACAATGACTCAAGAGAACACCAAGTTGTGTGTTTTCTCTAATACCAACAACAATGATTTTACTGGCACTCCGATTGCTCCTTCCGCCACTAGTGCAGAGTCTTGTGATATTAATACTGCTTTGCTGAATCTTGTTGTGAAAGATCAATTTTCCGGTACTCCTAATGAGGATGTCGCGTCCCATCCTAACACATTCGTGGAATTATGCGATATGCAAAAGAAAAAAGATGTGGACAATGATGTTGTGAAGTTGAAATTATTTCCATTTTCTTTGCGAGATCATGCAAAAATTTGGTTTTCTTCATTGCCTCGTCATAGTATCGGTTCCTGGAATAACTGCAAAGATGCTTTCATTACTAAGTATTTTCCGCCCGCGAAAATTATTTCCCTTAGAACCCAAATCATGAATTTCAAGCAACTTGAACATGATCACGTTGCACAATCTCGGGAAATGATGAAAATGATGCTAAGGAATTGCCCAACTCATGGGTTAAATCTTTGGATGAGCATACAAATTTTTATGCGGGGTTGAATTTTGTTTCTCGTAATCTTTTAGATTCTGCCGCGGGTGGTACTTTTATGGAAATTACTTTGGGTGAAGCCACCAAATTGCTTCATAATATTATGGCAAATTATTCACAATGGCATACCGAAAGAGCCCCTACTAGTAAAAAAGTTAATTCGTTGAAGAAATTTCTTCTTTGAGTGAAAAAGTTGATGCTCTTATGAAATTGGTTGCTAGTAAAAGTGCTCCTATTTATTTTAATGATCTGCCATTGTCTACTTTGATTGAGAAAAATAGTGATGTCGTATATGTGAATTTTATCTCGCGAAACAATTTCAATAATAATGCTTATAGAGGTAATTTTAATCCTAGGCCTTTTCCTAGTAATTCCTCTAATAATTATGGTAATTCATATGGAAATCCTTCATATAATAATAATAGGAACACCTCTGATCTTGGGAATAATATTAAAGAATTTATCAACACTCAAAAGGTTTTCAATACTACAATGGAAGAAAAGTTGAATAAGATTGATGATTTGTCTAGAAGTGTTGATAGAATTTCTCATGACGTAGAAAATCTGAATATGAAAATTTGTGTGCCCAAGGTTGAGGAATCAATTAAAGCTCTTTATGTTTCTATGGATGAAAGTAAGAAAAGAACCGCTATGCTTAGAGCTAGAAGAGAATTTTTAGAGAAAGCATTTTCTAGTGATTGATTTTATAAAAGTGATGAAGATCTTAAAATGATTGGTGTTTATTCTATTGATTCCTTGTTTAGTAAAATTAAGATTGATGAAAAAGGGACTGGAGCAGAGTCAACTTTAGCTAGAAGGCGTTCCGATAATTCGGAGGGTGAAACTCTTATTAAGAAAATTGATAAAAGTGGGTTTAAAGAGGTCAAAATTTTAACTAGTGATGTGCCCACTCTTTTGGATTACAAAGACATTAATTATGATAGTTGCTCTTTGATTGATTGTATTTCTTTGTTGCAATACATGATGAATTCACCCCATGCTTATGAACAAAATAAAGCTTTTACTAAACATATTATTGATTCTTTGATGAAAGCTTTGGAAGAAAAGTTGGAATTGGAAGTTTCAATTCCTAGAAAATTGCATGATTAGTGGGAACCTACTATCAAAGTCAAGATTAAAAATTATGAGTGTTTTACTTTATGTGACTTGGGTGCTAGTGTTTCTACAATTCCGAAATCTTTGTCTGATGTGCTTGGTCTTACCTATATTGAAGAGTGTTCTTTAAATTTGCACTTGGCGGATTCTACTATTAAAAAGCCTATGGGAAGAATTAATGATGTTCTTATTCTTGCAAATAGGAATTATGTGCCCATATATTTTATTGTTCTCGATATTGATTGCAAACCGTCTTGTCCAATTATTCTTGGTAAACCATTTTTACGCACTATCAGTGCCGTGATTGATATCAATGAAGGCAATATTAAGTTTCAATTTACACTAAGGAAGGGTATGGAACACTTCCCTAGAACAAGAACTGGGCTACCATATGAATCAATCATGAGGGCATCTTATGGATCGAGAAACAAGGACGACAAAACTTAGATCTTCGCTTTGTGCCTAGCTAGGGCGTGAAACAATAGCGCTTGTTGGGAGGCAACCCAACGAATAAAATTTATTTTTTCTTTTTGCTTCCTATTATTGAGTGTTAGCACAATTATGATAATGTTATGATTGTGTTTTTTGTGTTTTAATTAATGTCTGTGCCAAGTAAAGCCTTTAGGATCTTCTTGGGTGATAGTTGACTTGATCTTGCTGAAAAACAGAAACTTTCACGCTCACTAAAATAATTTTTATTTTTAGAAGAAGCGTGGTAAAATACCAATTCGTTTTGCAAAAGGTTAATATAAAAATTTCTCAGGAGTTCCTAATTGTTCAGAATTTTTGGAGTTATAGAAGTATTCGAAATACCTAGATTGGTACAGACTATTCAGTTTTTGACAGATTCTGTTTTCTTTACTTTGTGTGCTTGTTTTGATGATTCTATCGTTTTATTTGAAGAGTTTTTGCCATAGGAAAGTTGGAAGACAGTAGATATAATGTAAGAGTAAAATATGAATTTGTTTACAATAGCACTTATAGTAGCTATTTGTTTTCTTATACTAAGGGATCTCATGAAGGTTTTGTTGAGTTTTGTGTGAGTGAAGTTTTCAAGTTTTTGGGTGATGTTACGTGATACGTCTCTAACGTATTTATAATTTTTGATTGTTCCATGTTATTATATTATTTGTTTTGGATGTTTTATATGCATTAATATATTATTTTATATTATTTTTGGGACTAACCTATTGACCTAGGGCCCAGTGCAAGTTTATGTTTTTTCCTTGTTTTAGAGTTTCGCGGAAAAGGAATACCAAACGGAGTCCAAATGGAATAAAACGTTCGCGATGATTTTTCTTGACCAGAAGTGTAACACCCACGATGCGGCTATATCTCCCATGTGTTGGAGCACGACTTAGAGGCACAATCGCATTGTAGGCATGTCGCAAGAGGGGTAATCTTTACACATCCCATGTACTGAATAAGATAGAGATAAAGAGTTGGCTTACAACCGTCACTTCACACAATACATAAATATAGCATTACATCATCCAGAATACAATCAAGGTCCGACTATGGAACCAAAATAAAGACAACTCCAAATGCATAAGATCCCCGATCGCCCCAACTGGGCTCCACTACTGATCGTCTGGAAAGGAAACATAGTAATGTCCTAAATCCTCGTCGAACTCCCACTTGAGTTCGGTCGCATCCCTTGGAATGGAATCATCGTTACCTGCATCTGGTTTTGGAAGTAATCTGTGAGTCACGGGGACTCAGCAATCTCACACCCTCGCGATCAAGACTATTTAAGCTCATGGGTAGGAAAAGGTAGTGAGGTGGAGCTGCAGCAAGCACTAGCATATATGGTGGCTATCTTACGCAAATGAGAGCGAGAAGAGAAGCAAGGCACGGTCGAGAAGCTACAAAGATCAAGAAGTGATCCTGAAAACTACTTACGTTCAAGCATAACACGAGACCGTGTTCTCTTCCCGGACTCCGCCGAAAAGAGACCATCACGGCTACACATGCTGTTGATTCATTTTAATTAAGTTAAGTGTCGGGTTTTCTACAACCGGATATTAACAAATTCCCATCTGCCCATAACCGCGGGCACAACTTTCGAAAGTTCAAATCCCTGCAGGGGTGTCCCAAGTTAGCCCATCACAAGCTCTCACGGTCAACGAAGGATATTCCTTCTCCCAGGACGACCCGATCAGACTCGGAATCCCGGTTACAAGACATTTCGACAATGGTAAAACAAGACCCAAGGGAAAAAGGCTAGGTGGCAAATGGTAAAACCAAGGTTGGGCCTTGCTGGGGGAGTTTTATTCAAGGCGAACTGTCAAGGGGTTCCCATTATAACCCAACCGCGTAAGGAACGCAAAATCAAGGAACATAACACCGGTATAACGGAAACTAGGGCGGCAAGAGTGGAACAAAACACCAAGCATAAGGCCGAGCCTTCCACCATTTACCAAGTATATAGATGCATTAAAGTAAACAAGATATAATAATGATATCCCAACAATAAACATGTTCCAACAAGGAACAAACTCCAATCTTCACCTGCAACTAGCAATGCTATAAGAGGGGCTTAGCAAAGAGGTAACATAGCCAAACAACGGTTTTCTAGGACAAGGTGGGTTAGAGGTTTGACATGGCAATCTAGGGGACATGATAAAGCAAGTGGTAGGTATCGCGGCATATGCATAGCAATAGAGCGAGCAACTAGCAACCAAAGATAGAAGTGATTTCGAGGGTATGGTCATCTTGCCTGCAAAGTTCTCCGAGTTGGCGTAAGCTTGATCCTCATAAGCGTCATCCGTGGTTATAGTTGACGTAAGCTTGATCCTCGTAAGCATCATCCGCGGTTATACTTGTAACGCCCCGGACACACCCGCCGGTGGTCGTTACTCCTGGCGGGATCTAGACTGGCCCCATAGATCAATACTAGTCTTTTCTGTGCACTTTTCCTCACTCGTGCGCACCCGGGAGCAACTTCCCGGTCGGTCACCCATCCTGACACTACTCCAAGCTGAGCACGCTTAACTTTGGAGTTCTGTCCAAATGGGCTCCCGGAAAAGAAGGAATTCCTTATTGATATGAGTAGTCTATCACCCCTAATAAGCCAGGCCATCACATACACCCCCACTCAAAGGAACCGACATCCTCGTCGGGCCACAGGAACGTTCCCTCTTGGCACAACCGTCTGTGCATCCAGTCTGGTACATGTGCCATGTCGTGTGCCATGACGGGTCACAAACGTCATGAACAACATGACCGTGCACCTGTCCGCAAACATCCGTGTAACCACGAGGGTCGGCTCTGATACCAACTTGTAACACCCCGGACACACCTGCCGATGGTCGTTACTCCTGGAGGGATCTAGACTGGCCCCACAGATCAATACTAGTCTTTTCTATGCACTTTGTCCTCACTCGTGCGCACCCAGGAGCAACTTCCCGGTCGGTCACCCTTCCTAACACTAATCCAAGCTGAGCACGCTTAACTTTGGAGTTCTGTCCAAATGGGCTCCCGGAAAAGAAGGAATTCCTTATTGATATGACTAGTCTATCACCCCTAATAAGCCAGGCCATCACAAGAAGACACCCAGGAGACTTGGAGTGCAAGTCAGAAGAGCCACGTGGCGGCCACAAGGGTGGAGGGCGCGCCCCCAACCTTGTGGGCCCCTCGGTGACCTCCTGACCTAGATATTCCTCCTATATATACTCATATACCCCAAAAACTTCCAGGGGAGGCACAAAACCACTTTTCCACCGCCGCAACCTTTTGTACCCGCGAGATCCCATCTAGGGGCCTTTTCCGACATCTTGCCGGAGGGGGATTAAAATCATGGAGGGCTTCTACATCAACACCATTGCCTCTCCGATGAAGCGTGAGTAGTTTACCACAGGCCTACGGGTCCATAGCTAGTAGCTAGATGGCTTCTTCTCTCTCTCTCTCTCTCTCTCCCTGATTCTCAATACAAAGCTCTCCTCGATGTTCTTGGAGATCTATTCGATGTAATACTCTTTTGCAGTGTGTTTGTCGAGATCCGATGAATTATGGGTTTATGATCAGCTTATCTATGAATATTATTTGAATCTTCTCTGAATTCTTATATGCATGATTTGATATCTTTGCAAGTCTCTTCGAACTATCAATTTGGTTTGGCCAACTAGATTGGTTTTTCTTGCAATGGGAGAAGTGCTTAGCTTTGGATTCAATCTTACGGTGCTCAATCCTAGTGACAGAAGGGGAACCGGCACTTATTGTATTGTTGTCGTCGAGGATAACAAGATGGGGTTTTCATCATATTGCTTGAGTTAATCCCACTACATCATGTCATCTTACTTAATACGTTACTCTGTTCTTATGAACTTAATACTCTAGATGCAGGCAGGAGTCGGTCGATGTGTGGAGTAATAGTATTAGATGCGGAATTATTTCGGTCTACTTGACACGGACGTGATGCCTATGTTCATGATCATTGCCTTAGATATCGTCATAACTTTACACTTTTCTATCAATTGCTCGGCAGTAATTTGTTCACCCATCGTAATAATTCCTTTCTTGAGAGAAGCCTCTAATGAAACCATTGTCCCCGGGTCTATTTTCCATCATATAAGTTTCCGATCTACACTTTTAGTTTCTGATTTACTTTCTTTGCAATCTCTTACTTTTCGTTCCATAAACCCAAAAATACCAAAAACATTAGTTTGTCGTTTATCTATCTCTATCATATCTCACGTCGCAAATAACTGTGAAGGGATTGACAACCCCTTTGTCGCGTTGGGTGCAAGTTGGTGTTTGTTTGTGCAGGTATTCGGTGGCTTGCGCGTTGTCTCCTACTGGATTGATACCTTGGTTCTCAAAACCGAAGGAAATACTTACTCTACTTTGCTGCATCACCCTTTCCTCTTCAAGGGAAAAACCAACGCAAGCTCAAGAGGTAGCAGGAAGTATTCCTGGCGCCGTTGCCGGGGAGATCTACGCCAAGCCAAGACATACCAATTACCCATCATAAACCCTAATCCCTCACATTGCATTATTCGCCATTCACCTCTCGTTTTCCTCTCCCCCACTTCTAAAATGACTTTGGAAAAGATTCGCCTCTTCTTCGCCCCTCTTTCGTTCATCTCTTTCGCTCACTTTTTGTGTGCTCGTGTGTTGGATTGCTTGCTTTATCACGATGGCTCAAGATAATACCAATTTGTGTGACTTATCCAATACCAACTAGAATGATTTTATTAGTACTCCGATTGCTCCCGATGCTAATGCAGAATCTTGTGAAATTAATACCGCTTTGCTGAATCTTTTTATGAAAGATCAATCTTCAGGCTCCCAATGAAGATGTCACATCCCATCTTAATAATTTCGTTGATTTGTGTGATATGCAAAAGAAAAAAGATGTGGATAATGATATTGTTAAATTGAAGCTATTTCCGTTCTCACTTTGAGATCGTGCTAAAACTTGGTTTTCATCTTTTCCTAAAAATAGTATTGATTCATGGAACAAGTGTAAAGATGCTTTTATTTCCAAGTATTTTCCTCCTGCTAAGATCATCTCCCTTAGGAACGATATTATGAATTTTAGCAACTTGATCATGAACATGTTGCACAATCTCGGGAGAGGATAAAATTGATGATTAGAAATTGCCCTACTCATGGTTTGAATTTGTGGATGATTGTACATTTTTTTATGCCGGATTGAATTTTGCTTCTAGAAATCTTTTAGATTCAGCCACGGGAGGCACTTTTATGGAAATTACCTTAGGAGAAGATACTAAACTCCTAGATAAAATTATGCTTAATTATTCTCAATGGCATACCGAAAGATCTTCCACTAGTAAAAAAGTGCATGCAATTGAAGAGATTAATGTTTTGAGTGGAAAATGGATGAACTTATGAAATTGTTTGCTAATAAGAGTGCTCCTATTGATCTTAATTATATGTCTTTGTATACTTTGATTGAAAACAATAATGAATCTATGGATGTGAATTTTATTGGTAGGAACAATTTTGGTAATAACGCGTATAGAGGTAATTTTCCTAGGCCGTTTCCTAGTAATTCCTCTAATAATTATAGTAATTCCTACAACAAATCTTATGGAAATTATAATAAGATGCCCTCTGATTTTGAGAATAGTGTTAAAGAATTTATAAGTTCGCAAAAGAATTTCAATGCTTTGATTGAAGACAAATTGCTTAAGATTGATTATTTGGCTAGGAACATGGATATAATTTCTCTTGATGTTGATTCTTTGAAAGTTAGATCTGTTCCACCTAAGCATGATATCAATGAGTCTCTCAAAGCCATGAGAATTTACATTGATGAGTGCAAAGAAAGAACCACTAGGATGTGTGCTAACTAAGATTGGTTTATAAAAGTGTGTTCTTCTAGTTTCCGTGAAATAATGATGAAGATCTTAAAGTGATTGATGTGACTCCTATTGAATCTTTGTTTTCCAATGTTAATCTTGATAAAGATGAGACTGGACATGAGTCAACTTTAGTTAGAAAGCGACCCAATGATTCGGAGTTTTAGATCTTGATGCAAAAATTGATAAAAGTAGGATTGGAGAGGTCAAAACTTTAAGTAGCAATGAACCCACTCTTTTGGATTTCAAGGAATTTAATTATCATAACTGTTCTTTAATAGATTGTATTTCCTTCTTCCAATCCATGTTGAATTCTCCTCATGCTTATAATCAAAACAAAGCTTTTACTAAACATATCGTTGATGCTATGATGCAATCTGTTGAAGAAAAGCTTGAATTGGAAGTTTCTATCCCTAGAAAACTTTATGATGAGTGGGAACCTACTATTAAAATTAAAATTAAAGATTATGAATGCTATGCTTTGTGTGATTTGGGTGCTAGTGTTTCCACGATCCCGAAAACTTTATGTGATGTGTTAGGTTTCCGTGAATTTGATGATTGTTCCTTAAATTTGCATCATGCGGATTCCACTATTAAGAAACCTATGGGAAGAATTAATGATGTTCTTATCCTTGCTAATAGGAATTATGTGCCCATAGATTTCATTGTTCTTGATATAGATTGTGATCCTACATGTCCTATTATTCTTGGTAGACCTTTCCTTAGAACTATTGGTGCAATTGTTGATATGAAAGAAGGAAACATTAGATTTCCATTTCCATTAGGGAAAGTGATAACCCACAAGTATAGGGGATCGCAACAGTTTTCCAAAGAATATTTGAAGGTATTAGCAGCTGAGTTGTCAATTCAACCACACCTGGAGATTAATTGTCTGTAATAATGTGCTCAGTAGCATAGTAATATGATAGTTTTTATAGTAATAACAATAGCAATAGCAACGGTAACACTGATAGCAGTAATTTTGTAGCAAGTGCAACAGTAACGATAGTAGTGGTAACTTAGCAAGAACAATATAAGAGAAATTCATAGGCATTGGATCGATGACTTGTTGGATGATATTCATCATGAGACAGTTATAACCTAGGGCGATACGGCACTAGCTCTAGTTCATCCATATAATGTAGGCATGTATTCCGTAAATAGTCATACATGCTTATGGAAAGAACTTGCATGACATCTTTTGTCCTACCCTCCCGTGGCAGCGGGGTCCTATTGGAAACCAAGGGATATTAAGGCCTCCTTTTAATAGAGAATGGGAACAAAGCATTAACACATGGTGAATACATGAACTCCTCAAACTACGGTCATCATCGGGAGTGATCCCGACTATTGTCACTCCGGGGTTGCCGGATCATAACATGTACTAGGTGACTATAACTTGCAAGATCAGATCTAGAACATGGATATAATGGTGATAACATAAACAATTCAGATCTGAAATCATGGCACACGGGCCCAAAGTGACAAGCATTAAGCATGGCAAAGTCATAGCAACATCAATCTTAGAACATAGTGGATACTAGGGATCAAGCCCTAACAAAACTAACTCGATTACATGATGAATCTCATCCAACTCCTCACCGACCAGCGACCTACGAAGGAATTACTCACTCCCGGTGGGGAGCATCATGGAATTAGCGAAGGTGAAGGGTTGGTGATGACGAAGAACGAAGATCCCCCTCTTCGGAGCCACAAACGGACTCGAGATATGGCCTCCCGATGAAGAACAGGAGGTGACGGCGGCTCCGTCTCGTGGATCGCGATAATTCTTTGTAACACCCCGGATGTAACTTTCCCAATTTGTACTCCAACTCTTGCCGTTTCCGGCGTTAAGTTATTTTATTTTTCTCGGGTTCGGGTCTTTGTCTCCGTGTGTTGTTATCGTTGTCATGCATCTCATATCATATCATCATGTGCATTGCATTTGCATACGTGTTCATCTCATGCATTCGAGCATTTTCCTCGTTGTCCGTTTTGCATTCCGGCGCTTCGTTCTCCTCCAGTGGTCATTTCTACCTTTCTTTCGTGTGTGGGGATTAAACATTTCCGGATTGGACCGAGACTTGCCAAGCAGCCTTGGTTTACTACCGGTAGACCGCCTGTCAAGTTTCGTATCATTTGGACTTCGTTTGATACTCCAACGGTTAACCGAGGGACCGAAAAGGCCTCGTGTGTGTTGTAGCCCAACACCCCTCCAATTTGGCCCAAAACCCACCTAACTCCGCTCCATCATCTAGAGCGTTCGATCACGATCGCGTGGCCGAAAACTGCACCTCATTTGGACTCTCCTAGCTCCCTCTATGCCTATAAATAGGTCCCCCTCGAAATATCCCGGATCCCCTCTCCCCGAAACCCTAAATTTCTCCTCCGCAGCCGCCGGACACGTCCGGACGGACCGGACGCGTCCACGCCGCCACCACCGCCCAGTCGCGTGCTGCCACGTCACCGCCCCGCCGCCACTCCCACCGCGGCCCGCGGGAGCCCGGAGCGGGCCC
>NC_057812.1:266119864-266122096 GCF_018294505.1 Triticum aestivum | reverse complement strand
GGCCCCCGTCTTCCCGAGCCGCAGGCGTGCGCGCTCCGGTGAGATCCGCCGCCGCGCGACCCCGTGCTACAGTGGATAGCCGGGTGAATAGTAAACCCTAGATCCGTGGGTGTTTTTTTCCAAAGTCCCAAAATTCCAGATCCAAGTTGCCATGTTCGTAGCTCCGTAACTTTGCATCCGTAGCTCCGATTCATGCATATAGCATATCAAAATGTTCATCTCAGAGAGTACATCATTTCATTCCATTGCATCATTTTCATTTGAGCTCATCTTAATGCCCGAAATGCTATTAGAAGAGGGCTACTTGAGATTATTGTCAGATCTGCTACTCCGTTTAGCTTTTTGTCATTTTTGCCATGATTATTGTGTGCATGCTATGCCCTGATGCTCTACATGTGTTTTGTTAAGGGTTTTGTCATCTTTCCAGAGGTGCAACCCATGTATTTTTGTGATGTGTGTGGTGACTTGTGCAAGCTTGCAAAGTGGTGCACTTGCTAATTCTGTTTTCAGGGACTTAGCAATTCCACCAAGTCCTTGATCTGTTTATCTCATGATGCCATATGTTCATGTTGTTTTCTAGTGATCCGTGCCCCTTTTGAGGATGATCGGTAAGGATGTTTTGTTAATATTGTAGTGCTCTATCCATACACGTCTTTGTTTGCAATTTTGGAGCACCCTAGCTTGAGTCAATCGAGCTCTACTTTTGCTACTTTGTGAATCTGGGCAGATTGTCAACTTGTTTGCAATTTTGCCGATGATGTTGTAGTTGATCCATGCATGCTATGCTATTGTTCTTGCCATGTATAGCTTGCATTTTGTGCCTTCTTGATGGGTGTATGCTTGTCTTGCCATGACTTGCACTGTAGTGAGTGCATCGAGCTCGTAAACATGACTACTTGAGTTATATTTCAGCATGTGTCAGTTTTTCACTAAGTCTGAAAACTGATTATGTTTTTGCTATGTTCACATGCTTGCAATTGTATTTTCTGATCCCTTTTGGCTCAAGGTCACTAAGGGACTTTTGTTAAGCTCTTTGAGTAGCTTCATGTCATGCTTTACTTTGCCATGTTTAGGTCCTGTAGCATGTAGTTTTGTGGCTTAGAAGAGTGCTACCTGATCTGAAATTCCAGACAAGTGTTAATTTCACTAAGTCTGAGATCTGTTTGCCATATGCATTTTTGCCATGCTTGTTTGAACCTGTTAATGGATGAATTGGCCGTAGCTCAGTGCTAGACTTTTGTTAAGAATCTTGAATGCATCCCTGCCATGTATTTTTTTGTCATGTTTGGGTGCTGTAGCATGTTCATTTCATTGCATTTAGATGCCTACTTGTTGTAAATCGCAGACCGGTGTCATTTTTGAATCGCTTGTCATTTCCAAACCGTAACTCCGATTCTGGCGTTCTTTATATCGTTTTCAAGCGATTTCATCTCATCTTTCCAGTGGCACACTTGGATTTCCAATTTGAGGCCAGGTTCATGCGTTTCCTGTCATATCTTGCATTTTGCATCCCGAATCGCATCCCGCATAGCATATCATCATCGCATCGTCTTGTTTGGGTCCTTGCACGTGGTTGATTGCATCCTTGTTGCTTGTTTGTCTTGTTTGGTTAGAGCCGGGAGACGAGTTCGCTAACGAGGAGCCCGTTGAGTTTGCTTTTGAGGATCCAGTCAACTCTGACAACTGTGCAGGCAAGATGATCATACCCTCGAAATCACTACTATCTTTGCTATGCTAGTTTTGCTCGTTCTTTTGCTATGCCATTGCTACGATGCCTACCACTTGCTTGCAAGCCTCCAAAATTGCCATGTCAAACCCCTAACCCACCTTGTCCTAGCAAACCGTTGATTGGCTATGTTACCGCTTTGCTCAGCCCCTCTTATAGCGTTGCTAGTTGCAGGTGAAGATCGGAGGCCGTTCCTGTTGGAACATTTATTTACTTGTTGGGATATAATTATATTGCTATGTTATCTTAATGCATCTATATACTTGGTAAAGGGTGGAAGGCTCGGCCTCTCGCCTAGTGTTTTATTCCACTCTTGCCGCCCTAGTTTCCGTCATATCGGTGTTATGTTCCCGGATTTTTGCGTTCCTTACGCGGTTGGGTTATAATGGGAACCCCTTGATAGTTCACCTTGATTAAATCTTTTCCAGCAATGTCCAACCTTGGTTTTACCATCTGCCACCTAGCCTTTTCTTTCCCTTGGGTTCTGCAGACTCAAGGGTCATCAT
>NC_057812.1:266112522-266119578 GCF_018294505.1 Triticum aestivum | reverse complement strand
AACTCTGGGCTGGCCTACCGGAAGTTTAGACAATATGAGTGTGCCCTGAGAAAGAGATATGTGCAGCTCCTATCGGGATTTGTCGGCACATTCAGGCGGTGTTGCTGGTCTTGTTTTAACCTGTCGAAGTGTCTTGAATTACCGAGATACCGAGTCTGATCGGAACGTCTTGGGAGGAGGTCTATTCCTTCGTTGACCGTGAGAGCTTGTCATGGGCTAAGTTGGGACTCCCCTGCAGGGATTTGAACTTTCGAAAGCCGTGCCCGCGGTTATGGGCAGATGGGAATTTGTTAATGTCCGGTTGTAGATAACTTGAACCTTAATTAATTAAAATGAATCAGCTGAGTGTGTTACCGTGATGGCCTCTTCTCGGCGGAGTCCGGGAAGTGGACACGGTGTTGGTGTAATGTTTGCGCAGGTTGCTCTCTAGTTTCTCGCTCGCGCTTTGCCTCCTCTTCTCGCTCTCTTTTGCGTATAAGCTAGCCACCATACTTGCTAGTCGCTTGCTGCAGCTCCATTCATTATTTTACCTTGCCATACCTATAAGCTTAAATAGTGTTGATCGCGAGGGTGCGAGATTGCTGAGTCCCTGTGGCTCACAGATTACTATTATACCAGATGCAGGGCCTGATGATTCCGCTCCAGGAGACGCGTATGAGCTCAAGTGGGAGTTCGACGAAGACTCTCAATGTTACTATGTTTCCTTTCCCGATGATCAGTAGTGGTGCCTAGTTGGGGGTGAACGGGACCGTGTCACATGTTGGGTTCTCTTTTATTTTGGCGCCATAGTCGGGCCATGAGTGTTTGGATGATGTAATGTTATTTATGTACTTGATTGACGTGGCGAGTGTAAGCCAACTATGTTATCTCCTCTTTTATTATCATATTCCATGGGATGTTGTGAAGATTGCCTAACTTGCGACATATGCCTTCAATGCGATTATGCCTCTCAGTCATCCCTCGACACATGGGAGATATAGTCGCATCGAGGGTGTTACAAGTTGGTAATCAGAGCCTTCCCCGACCTTAGGAGCCCCATTGCTTGATCGTTTTTAGCGGCCGAGTTGTGTCTAGAAAAAAATGTTTTGAGTCATTTAGGAATTATATATCAGAGAGATTAGGAATTCTTTTTACTTCCCAGTCTCCTCATCGCTCTGGTAAGGCATCCTGACGTAGAGTTTTAACTCTTCTCTTTCAAATTTCCCAAAAAAAAAATTTAGGATCACGCGGGTATCTTGTAATCGTTCCGATGGTTTTTGATGAGAACATTGTCTTGGTGCCTCCTGTCAGGGGTTTAGTGGAAGTGTCCCGGGGAGTTGAGCTCTGAGGTGTTGTCATCATAATTTTATCGTTGCAATTCTGGAATACCTGAGTTTAGTACGCCGACATCGAAAATCTCTTTTATGCAGTTCGTTGGTGAGATAACCTCGACGCCACCCAATACTGGGGCGGGAGTTCGGGAGTATCGCCATAACTTGTATAATGGATGTTTTTTGAAGGTTGAGGTAGATGGTTTCCGAAGGTTTCTTGGTTATGTGTTGAAGGATGGATATAGCTGGTTGTAGGAATTGCTAGCTTGGGTGAGATATTATGCTTCCCCTGTATCCCCAACACCTGATTGCATAACCAGAAAGGTTTGGGAGTTTCATAGGTGGGAATTCTTGTAGCTCTAGTTCTTCTTCCACGAATATTGGTTTGAGATTGGGATTTCTTACCGATTATTCGTTCTTGATCCATACCTTGCTGATTTATTTCTCTACCTTAATTCTACGTGGCTTCTCAATTTATGGATATGTGACCATTTCAAGAGGAATGCATTCGTTCATTTTGTTCGGATGTGAAGACTATATGTTGCAATTTTCATTCCGTTGGATTCAGCTTCAATAATTGTCTATCAATGTGCTAATGGTGGTCAACCTCTTCAGGATGGCTCCTCCAACGCGCACAACTCCGAATCCTGATCCGCCACCACCTCCACCTCCTCCGGAGGCATGGCAAGCTGTGATGGCCGCAACCAATGCAAACACACAGTTGATCATGCAAATTCTCCAAGAGTGCAATCAAGGCAACCAAGGGAATCAAGGCAGCAATCAGAATCACTTTGCTTCACTCAACCAGTTCCTTGCTAACGGGCCAAAGACTTTCAGCAATTGTGTTGAGGCAACCGATGCTGACGATTGGCTTGTGGATCTGTGTAAGCATTTCGAGTGCAGTAACGTCAGGCCTAAGGACTTTGTCAAGTTCGCTTCCTTCCAACTCAAAGATCAAGCTCCAGAATGGTTCCAGCAGTACAAGGACTCCAGAGGTGGATGTGTTATCTCTTGGGATGATTTCCGTTGAGATTTCCGAGCTCATCATATTCCTCAGAGCATGGTTGAAAGCAAGCGTGAGGAATTCCGCAATCTGAAGCTAGGCTCTTTATCTGTCTATGACTACAACAAGTTGTTCCAGAAGCTCGCCCGCTTTGCCAAGTAGGACGTCCCTGATGAGAAGAGCATGATATACCAGTTCAGGGGTGGTCTCTGAGAAGAAATTCAGCTAGCTCTTGTTCTCTTCGAGCCCTTGAGATACGATGAGTTCTACAACATGGCATTGAAGCAAGAGGCTGCTCAGTTGAGGTGTGATGCTTCCAAGAAGCGAGCCAGAGATGTTACTCCTTCTTCCTCTACTCAAGTGGCCAAGCAGCAGAACTATTGGCTTCCTCCTCCTCCGTTCCGTCAGCCATATCAGCAGAAGAGCAAAGGTGGCAGTGGTTCTCCCACCCACCCAACCCTGGCTTTCAAAACAAGACTTCGTCTCAAGCTCCAAGATCGAGTGCTCCGTTTCACCGTCCGCTTTCAGAGGTCACATGCAACAAGTGCCAACAGAAGGGTCACTACGCCAACAAGTGTTTCAACTAGATGCGTCTTCTTCCTCCTCCTCCTGTCAGATCGGCAAGTACAGCTGTGGTCAAGCATAACCCCAAGTACGCCAAGGTCAATATGGTGAATGCAGCTCAGGCAGAGGATTCTTCAGATGTCATCATGGGTAACCTTCCTGTTAATGATGTTCCTGCAAAAGTTCTTTTTGACACTGGTGCATCGCATTGTTTTATCTCGAGACCTTTTGCATCTAAGCATGGGTGGTTTTCTCAAGTTGTGCATAAGCCATTAGCAGTCGTCTCTTCGGGTAGATGCTTGCTTGCTAACTATGAAGTTCCGAATATTTCTATCTCGATGGGTGATTTCAAGTTTCTAGCTTCCCCAATGATCCTTGGTAACTCGGATATTGATCTTATTCTCGGAATGGATTGGCTTTCTAAGCACAAGGCTTAGCTTGATTGTGCAGCCAGGCGGATTCAATTGACTCATTCGTCTGAGGATGTAATTGTCTTTGCCGCTCGGGATAATACCATCCGTCTGTTTTCTCTCAATGAGAAGGGTGAATTGGATGCCATCTCTAAATTCCAGTCATTTGCGAATATCAAGACGTCTTTCCAGAAGAGCTTCCAGGAATGCCTCCGCACCGGCCAGTTGAATTCGTTATTGATCTTGAGCCTGGCACGGAACCTGTGTGCAAGCGTCCTTACAAGCTCGGACCTGAAGAGTTGAAGGAGCTGAAGAAGCAACTCGATATTCAAGAGAAAATGGGTCTTATCCGGCCTAGTTCTACTCCGTGGGGTTGTGGTGTTCTTTTTGTGAAGAAGAAGGATGGAACGGACCGACTTTGTGTTGATTACCGTCCAGTGAACAAGAAGACCATCAAGAACAAATACCCACTTCCCAACATCAATGAGCTGTTCGAACAACTCAAAGGTGCCCAAGTATTCTCCAAGCTTGATCTCCGTATGGGTTATCATCAGATTCGAATCCGTGAGCAAGATATTCCCAACACGGCTTTCAGGACAAGCTTTGGTTCATATGAATACACTGTCATGTCTTTTGGCCTCGTCAACGCTCCTCCGACGTTCTCTCGCATGATGAACTTCATCTTCAACGCCTACACCAATGACTTTGTTTTGGTCTATCTCGATGACATTCTGGTTTTCTCGAAGAACAAGGAAGATCATGCCAAGCACTTGCGTTTGGTTCTTGATAAGCTCAGAGAACATCAGTTCTACGCCAAGTTCTCCAAGTGTGAATTTTGGCTCGATGAGGTTCTTTATCTTGGCCATATCATCTCTGCCAAGGGCATTGCCGTGAATCCTGAGAAGGTGTCTGCAATTGTGAATTGGGAACCTCCTTAGAACGTGAAGCAACTATGTAGCTTCCTCGGTCTCGCAAGCTATTACCGAAGATTCGTTGAAAACTTTTCTAAGATCGTGAAGCCTCTCTCAAATCTTCTTCAGAAGCACGTCAAGTACGTTTGGTCTCCGGAGTGTGACATTTCTTTCAACACTTTGAAAGAGAAATTGATCACTGCTCCAGTTCTGACTCCGCCTGATGAATCCAAGCCGTACGAGGTCTTTTGTGATGCCTCTCTCCAAGGTCTTGGCGCAGTTTTGATGCAAGAGAAGAAAGTTGCTGCTTATACCTCTCGCCAATTGAAGCCTAATGAGAAGAACTACCCCACTCACGATCTCGAGTTGGCGGCAGTTGTGCATGCTCTTTTGACTTGGAGACATCTTCTATTGGGAAGAAAAGTGGACATTTTCACTGATCACAAGAGTCTCAAGTACATCTTCACTCAGCCTAATCTCAACCTCAGGCAAACTCGATGGGTCGAAATGATTCAAGAGTATAATCCGAGTATCGAGTATACTCCAGGCAAGGCCAATGTGATTGCTGACGCTTTGAGCAGAAAAGCTTACTGTAACAGTCTGATTCTCAAGCCTTATCAACCCGAGCTTTGTGAAGCTTTCCGCAAACTTAATCTGCAAGTTGTTCCCCAAGGTTTCCTCGCCAACCTTCTAGTCTCTCCTACCTTGGAAGACCAGATTCGCCAAGCCCAGCTTCTTGATGCTATGGTGAAAAAGGTGAAGATTGGGATTGCCAAGAGTCAGTCCAAGTACAAGTGCTACCGCCTTGATGACAAGGACACTCTCTTCTTCGAGGATCGTATTGTTGTACCCAAAGGTGACCTCCGTAAAGTGATCATGAACAAGGCTCACAATTCTCTCCTCTCCATCCACCCTGGGAGCACGAAGATGTATCAGGACCTCAAGCAAGCTTATTGGTGGACTCGAATGAAGCGTGAGATCGCTCAATTCGTGAATGAATGTGATGTCTGCAGAAGAGTGAAGGCAGAACACCAAAGGCCAGCTGGTCTCCTCCAACCCCTTGCCATTCCAGAATGGAAGTTTGACCACATTGAAATGGACTTCGTGACTGGGTTTCCAAAGTCCAAGCGTGGCAATGATGCTATATTCATTGTCATCGACAAACTCACCAAAGTGGCTCATTTTCTGCCTATCAAAGAGTCGATCACTGCAGCTCAATTGGCGGAACTCTATACCTCTCGTATTGTCTCTCTGCACGGTATTCCACAAGTGATCTCTTCAGACCGTGGCAGCATCTTTACCTCGAAGTTTTGGGATTCTTTTCAGAAGGTCATGGGCACTAACATCCGCTTCAGCACAGCTTTCCATCCTCAAACTAGCGGTCAAGTCGAGCGTGTCAACCAGATTCTTGAAGATATGCTCAGGGCTTGTGTGATCTCCTTCGACATGAAGTGGGAGGATTGTCTTCCTTATGCTGAATTCTCCTACAACAACAGTTTTCAAGCAAGTTCGGGCAAGGCCCCATTTGAAATTCTGTATGGCAGGAAGTGCCGTACCCCTCTCAACTGGTCCGAAACCGGTGAACGTCAGCTTTTGGGTAATGACTTAATCACAGAGGCAGAGGAAATGTGCAAAGTCATTCGTGATAACCTCAAAGCAGCCCAATCCCGTCAGAAGAGCTACTATGATAGTAAGCACCATGATTTGGCTTTCGAGATCGGAGATCATGTTTACCTCTGCGTCTCTCTTATGAAAGGTACTCGTCGCTTCGGTATCAAAGGGAAGCTTGTCCCTAGATACGTGGGACCTTTCAAGATTGTCATCAAGAGAGGCGACCTCGCCTATCAACTCGAGCTTCCTTCAAACTTTGCAAATGTTCATGACGTGTTCCATGTCTCTCAGCTTCGAAAGTGCTTCAAGACTCCTGACCGCACAGTAAATTTCGAGGACATTGAGCTCCAAGAAGATCTCTCTTATCGTGAGCACCCAGTTGCTATTCTTGAAGAGACTGAACGCAAGACTCGCAACAAGTCAATCAAATTTCTCAAAGTCAAGTGGTCACACCATTCCGACCGTGAAGCTACCTGGGAACGCGAGGATCACCTCCGTTCTGAGTACTCGGCGTTCTTTCAGTCCTAGATCTCGGGACGAGATCCTTTCGTAGTGGTGGAGTGTTGTAACACCCCGGATGTAACTTTCCCAATTTGTACTCCAACTCTTGCCATTTCCGGCGTTAAGTTATTTTATTTTTCTCGGGTTCGGGTCTTTGTCTCTGTGTGTTGTTATCGTTGTCATGCATCTCATATCATGTCATCATGTGCATTGCATTTGCATACGTGTTCATCTCATGCATTCGAGCATTTTCCCCGTTGTCCGTTTTGCATTCCGGCGCTTTGTTCTCCTCCGGTGGTCATTTCTACCTTTCTTTCGTGTGTGGGGATTAAACATTTCCGGATTGGACCGAGACTTGCCAAGCGGCCTTGGATTACTACCGGTAGACCGTCTGTCAAGTTTCGTATCATTTGGACTTCGTTTGATACTCCAACGGTTAACCGAGGGACCGAAAAGGCCTCGTGTGTGTTGCAGCCCAACATCCCTCCAATTTGGCCCAAAACCCACCTAACTCTGCTCCATCATCTAGAGCGTTCGATCACGATCGCGTGGCCAAAAACCGCACCTCATTTGGACTCTCCTAGCTCCCTCTATGCCTATAAATAGGTCCCCCTCGAAATATCCCGGATCCCCTCTCCCCGAAACCCTAAATTTCTCCTTCGCAGCCGCCGGACACGTCCGGACGGACCGGACGCGTACGCGCCGCCACCACCGCCCAGTCGCGTGCTGCCATGTCACTGCCGCCG
>NC_057812.1:266102891-266112305 GCF_018294505.1 Triticum aestivum | reverse complement strand
GCCGCCGCGCGCCGCCGCCCGCACGGCCACCGCCTCCGCCGCCCTGCCCGGCCTCCTCCGGCCCGGCCCCCATCTTCCCGAGCTGCCGACGAGCGTGCTCCGGTGAGATCCGCCGCCGCGCGACCCCGTGCTACAGTGGATCGCCGGGTGAATAGTAAACCCTAGATCCGCGGGTGTTTTTTTCCTAAGTCCTAAAATTCCAGATCCAAGTTGACATGTTCGTAGCTCCGTAACTTTGCATCCGTAGCTCCGATTCGTGCATATAGCATATCAAAATGTTCATCCCAGAGAGTACATCATTTCATTCCATTGCATCATTTTCATTTGAGCTCATCTTGATGCCCGAAATGATGTTAGAAGAGGGCTACTTGAGATTATTGTCAGATCTGCTACTCCGTTTAGCTTTGTCATTTTTGCCATGATTATTGTGTGCATGCTATGCCCTGATGCTCTACATGTGTTTTGTTAAGGGTTTTGTCATCTTTCCAGAGGTGCAACCCATGTATTTTTGTGATGTGTGTGGTGACTTGTGCAAGCTTGCAAAGTGGTGCACTTGCTAATTCTGTTTTCAGGGACTTAGCATTTCCACTAAGTCCTTGATCTGTTTATCTCATGATGCCATATGTTCATATTGTTTCCTAGTGATCCGTGCCTCTTTTGAGGATGATCAGTAAGGATGTTTTGTTAATATTGTAGTGCTCTATCCATCCATGTCTTTGTTTGCAATTTTGGAGCACCCTAGCTTGAGTCAATCGAGCTCTACTTTTGCTACTTTGTGAATCTGGGCAGATTGTCAACTTGTTTGCAATTTTGCCGATGATGTTGTAGTTGATCCATGCATGCTATGCTATTGTTCTTGCCATGTATAGCTTGCATTTTGTGCCTTCTTGATGGGTGTATGCTTGTCTTGCCATGACTTGCACCGTAGTGAGTGCATCGAGCTCGTAAACATGACTACTTGAGTTATATTTCAGCATGTGTCAGTTTTTCACTAAGTCTGAAAACTGATTATGTTTTTGCTATGTTCACATGCTTGCAATTGTATTTTCTGATCCCTTTTGGCTCAAGGTCACTAAGGGACTTTTGTTAAGCTCTTTGAGTAGCTTCATGTCATGCTTTACTTTGCCATGTTCAGGTCCTGTAGCATGTAGTTTTGTGGCTCCGAAGAGTGCTACCTGATCTGAAATTCCAGACAAGTGTTAATTTCACTAAGTTTGAGATCTGTTTGCCATATGCATTTTTGCCATGCTTGTTTGAACCTGTTAATGGATGAATTGGCCGTAGCTCAGTGCTAGACTTTTGTTAAGAATCTTGAATGCATCCCTGCCATGTATTTTTTTGTCATGTTTGGGTGCTGTAGCATGTTCATTTCATTGCATTTAGATGCATACTTGCTGTAAATCGCAGACCGGTGTCATTTTTGAATCGCTTGTCATTTCCAAACCGTAACTCCGATTCTGGCGTTCTTTATATCGTTTTCAAGAGATTTCATCTCATCTTTCCAGTGGCACACTTGGATTTCCAAGTTGAGGCCAGGTTCATGCGTTTCCTGTCATATCTTGCATTTTGCATCCCGCATCGCATCCCGCATAGCATATCATCATCGCATCGTCTTGTTTGGGTCCTTGCACGTGGTTGATTGCATCCTTGTTGCTTGTTTGTCTTGTTTGGGTAGAGCCGGGAGACGAGTTCGCTAACGAGGAGCCCGTTGAGTTTGCTTTTGAGGATCCAGTCAACTCTGACAACTGTGCAGGCAAGATGATCATACCCTCGAAATCACTACTATCTTTGCTATGCTAGTTTTGCTCGCTCTTTTGCTATGCCATTGCTACGATGCCTACCACTTGCTTGCAAGCCTCCCAAATTGCCATGTCAAACCCCTAACCCACCTTGTCCTAGCAAACCGTTGATTGGCTATGTTACCGCTTTGCTCAGCCCCTCTTATAGCGTTGCTAGTTGCAGGTGAAGATCGGAGGTCGTTCCTGTTGGAACATTTATTTACTTGTTGGGATATAATTATATTGCTATGTTATCTTAATGCATCTATATACTTGGTAAAGGGTGGAAGGCTCGGCCTCTCGCCTAGTGTTTTGTTCCACTCTTGTCGCCCTAGTTTCCGTCATATCGGTGTTATGTTCCCGGATTTTTGCGTTCCTTACGCGGTTGGGTTATAATGGGAACCCCTTGATAGTTCACATTGATTAAAGCTTTTCCAGCAATGCCCAGCCTTGGTTTTACCATTTTCCACCTAGCCTTTTCTTTCCCTTGGGTTCTGCAGACTCAAGGGTCATCATTATTTTAACCCCCCCCCCCGGGCCAGTGCTCCTCTGAGTGTTGGTCCAAACCGTCAGCCGCCGGTGGCTACCAGGGGCAACTCTGGGCTGGCCTACCGGAAGTTTAAACAATCTGAGTGTGCCCTGAGAAAGAGATATGTGCAGCTCCTATCGGGATTTGTCGACACATTCAGGCGGTGTTGCTGGTCTTGTTTTAACCTGTCGAAGTGTCTTGAATTACCGAGATACCGAGTCTGATCGGAACGTCTTGGGAGGAGGTCTATTCCTTCGTTGACCGTGAGAGCTTGTCATGGGCTAAGTTGGGACTCCCCTGCAGGGATTTGAACTTTGGAAAGCCGTGCCCGCGGTTATGGGCAGATGGGAATTTGTTAATGTCCGGTTGTAGATAACTTGAACCTTAATTAATTAAAATGAATCAACTGAGTGTGTTACCGTGATGGCCTCTTCTCGGCGGAGTCCGGGAAGTGGACACGGTGTTGGTGTAATGTTTGCGCAGGTTGCTCTCTAGTTTCTCGCTCACGCTTTGCCTCCTCTTCTCGCTCTCTTTTGCGTATAAGCTAGCCACCATACTTGCTAGTCGCTTGCTGCAGCTCCATTCATTTTTTTACCTTGCCATACCTATAAGCTTAAATAGTCTTGATCGCGAGGGTGCGAGATTGCTGAGTCCCTGTGGCTCACAGATTACTATTATACCAGATGCAGGGCCTGATGATTCCGCTCCAGGAGACGTGTATGAGCTCAAGTGGGAGTTCGACGAAGATTCTCAACGTTACTATGTTTCCTTTCCCGATGATCAGTAGTGGTGCCTGGTTGGGGGTGAACGGGACCGTGTCACATGTTGGGTTCTCTTTTATTTTGGCGCCGTAGTCGGGCCATGAGTGTTTGGATGATGTAATGTTATTTATGTACTTGATTGACGTGGCGAGTGTACGCCAACTATGTTATCTCCCCTTTTATTATCATATTCCATGGGATGTTGTGAAGATTGCCTAACTTGCGACATATGCCTTCAATGCGATTATGCCTCTAAGTCATGCCTCGACAAGTGGGAGATATAGTCGCATCGAGGGTGTTACAAGTTGGTAATCAGAGCCTTCCCCGACCTTAGGAGCCCCATTGCTTGATCGTTTTTAGCGGCCGAGTTGTGTCTAGAAAAAAAATGTTTTGAGTCATTTAGGAATTATATATCAGAGAGATTAGGAATTCTTTTTACTTCCCAGTCTCCTCATCGCTCTGGTAAGGCATCCTGACGTAGAGTTTTAACTCTTCTCTTCTCAAATTTCACTAAAAAAAATTTAGTATCATGCGGGTATCTTGTAATCATTCCGATGGTTAGAACATTGTCTTGGTGCCTCCTGTCAGGGGTGTAGTGGAAGTGTCCCGGGGAGTTGAGCTCTGAGGTGTTGTCATCATAATTTTATCATTGCAATTCTGGAATACCTAAGTTTAGTACGCCGACATCGAAAATCTCTTTTATGCAGTTCGTTGGTGAGATAACCTCGACGCCACCCAGTACTGGGGCGGGAGTTTGGGAGTATCGCCATAACTTGTATAATGGATGTTTTTCGAAGGTTGAGGTAGATGGTTTCCGAAGGTTTCTTGGTTATGTGTTGAAGGATGGATACAGCTGGTTGTAGGAATTGCTAGCTTGGGTGAGATATTATGCTTCCCCTGTATCCCCAACACCTTATTGCATAACCGGAAAGGTTTGGGAGTTTCATAGGTGGGAATTCTTGTAGCTCTAGTTCTTCTTCCACGAATATTGGTTTGAGATTGGGATTTCTTACCGATTATTCGTTCTTGATCCATACCTTGCTGATTTATTTCTCTACCTTAATTCTACGTGGCTTCTCAATTTATGGATATGTGACCATTTCAAGAGGAATGCATTCGTTCATTTTGTTCGGATGTGAAGACTATATGTTGCAATTTTCATTCCGTTGGATTCAGCTTCAATAATTGTCTATCAATGTGCTAATGGTGGTCAACCTCTTCAGGATGGCTCCTCCAACGCGCACAACTCCGAATCCTGATCCGCCACCACCTCCACCTCCTCCGGAGGCATGGCAAGCTGTGATGGCCGCAACCAATGCAAACACACAGTTGATCATGCAAATTCTCCAAGAGCGCAATCAAGGCAACCAAGGGAATCAAGGCAGCAATCAGAATCACTTTGCTTCACTCAACCAGTTCCTTGCTAACGGGCCAAAGACTTTCAGCAATTGTGTTGAGGCAACCGATGCTGACGATTGGCTTGTGGATCTGTGTAAGCATTTCGAGTGCAGTAACGTCAGGCCTAAGGACTTTGTCAAGTTCGCTTCCTTCCAACTCAAAGATCAAGCTGCAGAATGGTTCCAGCAGTACAAGGACTCCAAAGGTGGACGTGTTATCACTTGGGATGATTTCCGTTGAGATTTCCGAGCTCATCATATTCCTCAGAGCATGGTTGAAAGCAAGCGTGAGGAATTCCGCAATCTGAAGCAAGGCTCTTTATCTATCTATGACTACAACAAGTTGTTCCAGAAGCTCGCCCGCTTTGCCAAGCAGGACGTCCCTGATGAGAAGAGCATGATATACCAGTTCAGGGGTGGTCTCAGAGAAGAAAGTCAGCTAGCTCTTGTTCTCTTCGAGCCCTTGAGATACGATGAGTTCTACAACATGGCATTGAAGCAAGAGGCTGCTCAGTTGAGGTGTGATGCTTCCAAGAAGCGAGCCAGAGATGTTACTCATTCTTCCTCTACTCAAGTGGCCAAGCAGCAGAAGTATTGGATTCCTCCTCCTCCGTTCCGTCAGCCGTATCAGCAGAAGAGCAAAGGTGGCAGTGGTTCTTCCCACCCACCCAACCCTGGCTTTCAGAACAAGACTTCGTCTCAAGCTCCAAGATCGAGTGCTCCGTTTCACCGTCCGCTTTCAGAGGTCACGTGCAACAAGTGCCAATAGAAGGGTCACTACGCCAACAAGTGTTTCAACTAGATGCGTCTTCCTCCTCCTCCTGTCAGATCGGCAAGTACATCTATGGTCAAGCATAACCCCAAGTACGCCAAGGTCAATATGGTGAATGCAGCTCAGGCAGAGGATTCTTCAGATGTCATCATGGTTAACCTTCCTGTTAATGATGTTCCTGCAAAAGTTCTTTTTGACACTGGTGCATTGCATTGTTTTATCTCGAGACCTTTTGCATCTAAGCATGGGTTGTTTTCTCAAGTTATGCATAAGCCATTAGCAGTCGTCTCTCCGGGTAGATGCTTGCTTGCTAACTATGAAGTTCCGGATATTTCTATCTCGATGGGTGATTTCAAGTTTCTAGCTTCCCCAATGATCCTTGGTAACTCAGATATTGATCTTATTCTCGGAATGGATTGGCTTTCTAAGCACAAGGCTCAGCTTGATTGTGCAGCCAGGCAGATTCAATTGACTCATTCGTCTGAGGATGTAATTGTCTTTGCCGCTCGGGATAATACCATCCGTCTGTTTTTCTCTCAATGAGAAGGGTGAATTGAATGCCATCTCTCAAATTCCAGTCATTTGCGAATATCGAGACGTCTTTCCAGAAGAGCTTCCAGGAATGCCTCCGCACCGGCCAGTTGAATTCGTTATTGATCTTGAGCCTGGCACGGAACCTGTGTGCAAGCGTCCTTACAAGCTCGGACCTGAAGAGTTGAAGGAGCTGAAGAAGCAACTCGATATTCAAGAGAAAATGGGTCTTATCCGGCCTAGTTCTTCTCCGTGGGGTTGTGGTGTTCTTTTTGTGAAGAAGAAGGATGGAACGGACCGACTTTGTGTTGATTACCGTCCAGTGAACAAGAAGACCATCAAGAACAAATACCCACTTCCCAACATCAATGAGCTGTTCGAACAACTCAAAGGTGCCCAAGTATTCTCCAAGCTTGATCTCCGTATGGGTTATCATCAGATTCGAATCCGTGAGCAAGATATTCCCAACACGGCTTTCAGGACAAGCTTTGGTTCATATGAATACACTGTCATGTCTTTTGGCCTCGTCAACGCTCCTCCGACGTTCTCTCGCATGATGAACTTCATCTTCAACGCCTACACCAATGACTTCGTTTTGGTCTATCTCGATGACATTCTGGTTTTCTCGAAGAACAAGGAAGATCATGCCAAGCACTTGCGTTTGGTTCTTGATAAGCTCAGAGAACATCAGTTCTATGCCAAGTTCTCCAAGTGTGAATTTTGGCTCGATGAGGTTCTTTATCTTGGCCATATCATCTCTGCCAAGGGCATTGCTGTGAATCCTGAGAAGGTGTCTGCAATTGTGAATTGGGAACCTCCTTAGAACGTGAAGCAACTATGTAGCTTCCTCGGTCTCGCAAGCTATTGCGGAAGATTCGTTGAAAACTTTTCTAAGATCGTGAAGCCTCTCTCAAATCTTATTTAGAAGCACGTCAAGTACGTTTGGTCTCCGGAGTGTGACATTTCTTTCAACACTTTGAAAGAGAAATTGATCACTGCTCCAGTTCTGACTCCGCCTGATGAATCCAAGCCGTACGAGGTCTTTTGTGATGCCTCTCTCCAAGGTCTTGGCGCAGTTTTGATGCAAGAGAAGAAAGTTGCTGCTTATACCTCTCGCCAATTGAAGCCTAATGAGAAGAACTACCCCACTCATGATCTCGAGTTGGCGGCAGTTGTGCATGCTCTTTTGACTTGGAGACATCTTCTATTGGGAAGAAAAGTGGACATTTTCACTGATCACAAGAGTCTCAAGTACATCTTCACTCAGCCTAATCTCAACCTCAGGCAAACTCGATGGGTCGAAATGATTCAAGAGTATAATCCGAGTATCGAGTATACTCCAGGCAAGGCCAATGTGATTGCTGACGCTTTGAGCAAAAAAACTTACTGTAACAGTCTGATTCTCAAGCCTTATCAACCCGAGCTTTGTGAAGCTTTCCGCAAACTTAATCTGCAAGTTGTTCCCCAAGGTTTCCTTGCCAACCTTCTAGTCTCTCCTACCTTGGAAGACCAGATTCGCCAAGCCCAGCTTCTTGATGCTATGGTGAAAAAGGTGAAGATTGGGATTGCCAAGAGTCAGTCCAAGTACAAGTGCTACCGCCTTGATGACAAGGACACTCTCTTCTTCGAGGATCGTATTGTTGTACCCAAAGGTGACCTCCGTAAAGTGATCATGAACGAGGCTCACAATTCTCTCCTCTCCATCCACCCTGGGAGCACGAAGATGTATCAGGACCTCAAGCAAGCTTATTGGTGGACTCGAATGAAGCGTGAGATCGCTCAATTCGTGAATGAATGTGATGCCTGCAGAAGAGTGAAGGCAGAACACCAAAGGCCAGCTGGTCTCCTCCAACCCCTTGCCATTCCAGAATGGAAGTTTGACCACATTGAAATGGACTTCGTGACTGGGTTTCCAAAGTCCAAGCGTGGCAATGATGCTATATTCGTTGTCATCGACAAACTCACCAAAGTGGCTCATTTTCTGCCTATCAAAGAGTCGATCACTGCAGCTCAATTGGCGGAACTCTATACCTCTCATATTGTCTCTCTGCACGGTATTCCACAAGTGATCTCTTCAGACCGTGGCAGCATCTTTACCTCAAAGTTTTGGGATTATTTTCAGAAGGCCATGGGCACTAACATCCGCTTCAGCACAACTTTCCATCCTCAAACTAGCGGTCAAGTCGAGCATGTCAACCAGATTCTTGAAGATATGCTCAGGGCTTGTGTGATCTCCTTCGGCATGAAGTGGGAGGATTGTCTTCCTTATGCTGAATTCTCCTACAACAATAGTTTTCAAGCAAGTTCGGGCAAGGCCCCATTTGAAATTCTGTATGGCAGGAAGTGTCGTACCCCTCTCAACTGGTCCGAAACCAGTGAAGGTCAGCTTTTGGGTAATGACTTAATCACAGAGGCAGAGGAAATGTGCAAAGTCATTTGTGATAACCTCAAAGCAGCCCAATCCCGTCAGAAGAGCTACTATGATAGTAAGCACCATGATTTGGCTTTCGAGATCGGAGATCATGTTTACCTCCATGTCTCTCTTATGAAAGGTACTCGTCGCTTCGGTATCAAAGGGAAGCTTGTCCCTAGATACGTGGGACCTTTCAAGATTGTCATCAAGAGAGGTGACCTCGGCTATCAACTCGAGCTTCCTTCAAACTTTGCAAATTTTCATGACATGTTCCATGTCTCTCAGCTTCGAAAGTGCTTCAAGACTCCTGACTGCACCGTCAACTTTGAGGACATTGAGCTCCAAGAATATCTCTCTTATCGTGAGCACCTAGTTGCTATTCTTGAAGAGACTGAACGCAAGACTCGCAACAAGTCAATCAAATTTCTCAAAGTCAAGTGGTCACACCATTCCGATCGTGAAGCTACCTGGGAACGCGAGGATCACCTCCGTTCTGAGTACACGGCGTTCTTTCAGTCCTAGATCTCGGGACGAGATCCTTTCGTAGTGGTGGAGTGTTGTAACACCCCGGATGTAACTTTCCCAATTTGTAATCCAACTCTTGCCGTTTCCGGTGTTAAGTTATTTTATTTCTCTCGGGTTCGGGTCTTTGTCTCCGTGTGTTGTTATCGTTGTCATGCATCTCATATCATATCATCATGTGCATTGCATTTGCATACGTGTTCATATCATGCATTCGAGCATTTTCCCCGTTGTCCGTTTTGCATTCCGGCGCTTCGTTCTCCTCCAGTGGTCATTTCTACCTTTCTTTCGTGTGTGGGGATTAAACATTTCCGGATTGGACTAAGACTTGCCAAGCGGCCTTGGTTTACTACCGGTAGACCGCCTGTCAAGTTTCGTATCATTTGGACTTCGTTTGATACTCCAACGGTTAACCGAGGGACCGAAAAGGCCTCGTGTGTGTTGCAGCCCAACATCCCTCCAATTTGGCCCAAAACCCACCTAACTCTGCTCCATCATCTAGAGCGTTCGATCACGATTGCGTGGCCGAAAACCGCACATCATTTGGACTCTCCTAGCTCCCTCTATGCCTATAAATAGGCCCCCCTCGAAATATCCCGGATCCCCTCTCCCCGAAACCCTAAATTTCTCCTCCGCAGCCGCCGGACACGTCCGGACGGACCGGACGTGTCCGCGCCGCCACCACCACCCAGTCGCATGCTGCCACATCAC
>NC_057812.1:266092810-266102408 GCF_018294505.1 Triticum aestivum | reverse complement strand
GCCTCCGCCGCCCTGCCCGGCCTCCTCCGGCCCGGCCCCTGTCTTCCCGAGCCGCCCGCGAGCGCGCTCCGGTGAGATCCGCCGCCGGGTGACCCCGTGCTACAGTGGATCGCCGGGTGAATAGTAAACCCTAGATCCGCGGGTGTTTTTTTCCTAAGTCTCAAAATTCCAGATCCAAGTTGCCATGTTCGTAGCTCCGTAACTTTGCATCTGTAGCTCCGATTCGTGCATATAGCATATCAAAATGTTCACCTCAGAGAGTACATCATTTCGTTCCATTGCATCATTTTTATTTGAGCTCATCTTGATGCCCGAAATGATGTTAGAAGAGGGCTACTTGAGATTATTGTCAGATCTGCTACTCCGTTTAGCTTTTTGTCATTTTTGCCATGATTATTGTGTGCATGCTATGCCCTGATGCTCTACATGTGTTTGTTTAAGGGTTTTGTCATCTTTCCAGAGGTACAACGCATGTATTTTTGTGATGTGTGTGGTGACTTGTGCAAGCTTGCAAAGTGGTGCACTTGCTAATTCTGTTTTCAGGGACTTAGCATTTCCACTAAGTCCTTGATCTGTTTATCTCATGATGCCATATGTTCATGTTGTTTCCTAGTGATCCGTGCCTCTTTTGAGGATGATCAGTAAGGATGTTTTGTTAATATTGTAGTGCTCTATCCATCCATGTCTTTGTTTGCAATTTTGGAGCACCCTAGCTTGAGTCAATCGAGCTCTACTTTTGCTACTTTGTGAATCTGGGCAGATTGTCAACTTGTTTGCAATTTTGCCGATGATGTTGTAGTTGATCCATGCATGCTATGCTATTGTTCTTGCCATGTATAGCTTGCATTTTGTGCCTTCTTGATGGGTGTATGCTTGTCTTGCCATGACTTGCACCGTAGTGAGTGCATCGAGCTCGTAAACATGACTACTTGAGTTATATTTCAGCATGTGTCAGTTTTTCACTAAGTCTGAAAACTGATTATGTTTTTGCTATGTTCACATGCTTGCAATTCTATTTTCTGATCCCTTCTGGCTCAATGTCACTAAGGGACTTTTGTTAAGCTCTTTGAGTAGCTTCATGTCATGCTTTACTTTGCCATGTTCAGGTCCTTTAGCATGTCGTTTTGTGGCTCTGAAGAGTGCTACCTGATCTGAAATTGCAGACAAGTGTTAATTTCACTAAGTCTGAGATCTGTTTGCCATATGCATTTTTGCCATGCTTGTTTGAATCTGTTAATGGATGAATTGGCCGTAGCTCAGTGCTAGACTTTTGTTAAGAATCTTGAATGCATCCCTGCCATGTATTTTTTGTCATGTTTGGGTGCTGTAGCATGTTCATTTCATTGCATTTAGATGCCTACTTGTTGTAAATCGCAGACCGGTGTCATTTTTGAATCGCTTGTCATTTCCAAACCGTAACTCCGATTCTGGCGTTCTTTATATCGTTTTCAAGAGATTTCATCTCATCTTTCCAGTGGCACACTTGGATTTCCAAGTTGAGGCCAGGTTCATGCGGTTCCTGTCATATCTTGCATTTTGCATCCCGCATCGCATTCCGCATAGCATATCATCATCGCATCGTCTTGTTTGGGTCCTTGCACGTGGTTGATTGCATCCTTGTTGCTTGTTTGTCTTGTTTGGGTAGAGCCGGGAGACGAGTTCGCTAACGAGGAGCCCGTTGAGTTTGCTTTTGAGGATCCAGTCAACTCTGACAACTGTGCAGGCAAGATGATCATACCCTCGAAATCACTACTATCTTTGCTATGCTAGTTTTGCTCGCTCTTTTGCTATGCCATTGCTATGGTGCCTACCACTTGCTTGCAAGCCTCTCAAATTGCCATGTCAAACCCCTAACCCACCTTGTCCTAGCAAACCGTTGATTGGCTATGTTACCGCTTTGCTCAGCCCCTCTTATAGCGTTGCTAGTTGCAGGTGAAGATCGGAGGCCGTTCCTGTTGGAACATTTATTTACTTGTTGGGATATAATTATATTGCTATGTTATCTTAATGCATCTATATACTTGGTAAAGGGTGGAAGGCTCGGCCTCTCGCCTAGTGTTTTATTCCACTCTTGCCGCCCTAGTTTCCGTCATATCGGTGTTATGTTCCTGGATTTTTGCGTTCCTTACGCGGTTGGCTTATAATGGGAACCCCTTGATAGTTCACCTTGATTAAAGCTTTTCCAGCAATGCCCAACCTTGGTTTTACCATTTGCCACCTAGCCTTTTCTTTCCCTTGGGTTCTGCAGACTCAAGGGTCATCATTATTTTAACCCCCCCCCCCGGGCCAGTGCTCCTCTGAGTGTTGGTCCAAACCGTCAGCCGCCGGTGGCTACCAGGGGCAACTCTGGGCTGGCCTACCGGAAGTTTAGACAATCTGAGTGTGCCCTGAGAAAGAGATATGTGCAGCTCCTATCGTGATTTGTCGGCACATTCGGGCGGTGTTGCTGGTCTTGTTTTAACCTGTCGAAGTGTCTTGAATTACCGAGATACCGAGTCTGATCGGAACGTCTTGGGAGGAGGTCTATTCCTTTGTTGACCGTGAGAGCTTGTCATGGGCTAAGTTGGGACTCCCTTGGAGGGATATGAACTTTGGAAAGTCATGCCCGCGGTTATGGGCAGATGGGAATTTGTTAATGTCCGGTTGTAGATAACTTGAACCTTAATTAATTAAAATGAATCAACTGAGTGTGTTACCGTGATGGCCTCTTCTCGGCGGAGTCCGGGAAGTGGACACGGTGTTGGTGTAATGTTTGCGCAGGTTGCTCTCTAGTTTCTCGCTCACGCTTTGCCTCCTCTTCTCGCTCTCTTTTGCGTATAAGCTAGCCACCATACTTGCTAGTCGCTTGCTGCAGCTCCATTCATTTTTTTACCTTGCCATACCTATAAGCTTAAATAGTCTTGATCGCGAGGGTGCGAGATTGCTGAGTCCCTGTGGCTCACAGATTACTATTATACCAGATGCAGGGCCTGATGATTCCGCTCCAGGAGACGTGTATGAGCTCAAGTGGGAGTTCGACGAAGATTCTCAATGTTACTATGTTTCCTTTCCCGATGATCAGTAGTGGTGCCTAGTTGGGGGTGAACGGGACCGTGTCACATGTTGGGTTCTCTTTTATTTTGGCGCCGTAGTCGGGCCATGAGTGTTTGGATGATGTAATGTTATTTATGTACTTGATTGACGTGGCGAGTGTAAGCCAACTATGTTATCTCCCCTTTTATTATCTTATTCCATGGGATGTTGTGAAGATTGCCTAACTTGCGACATATGCCTTCAATGCGATTATGCCTCTAAGTCATGCCTCGACACGTGGGAGATATAGTCGCATCGAGGGTGTTACAAGTTGGTAATCAGAGCCTTCCCCGACCTTAGGAGCCCCATTGCTTGATCGTTTTTAGCGGCCGAGTTGTGTCTAGAAAAAAAATGTTTTGAGTCATTTAGGAATTATATATCGGAGAGATTAGGAATTCTTTTTACTTCCCAGTCTCCTCATCGCTCTGGTAAGGCATCCTGACGTAGAGTTTTAACTCTTCTCTTCTCAAATTTCACTAAAAAAAATTTAGTATCATGCGGGTATCTTGTAATCGTTCCGATGGTTTTATGATGAGAACATTGTCTTGGTGCCTCCTGTCAGGGGTTTAGTGGAAGTGTCCCGGGGAGTTGAGCTCTGAGGTGTTGTCATCATAATTTTATCATTGCAATTCTGGAATACCTGAGTTTAGTACGCCGACATCGAAAATCTCTTTTATGCAGTTCGTTGGTGAGATAACCTCGACACCACCCAGTACTGGGGCGGGAGTTCGGGAGTATCGCCATAACTTGTATAATGGATGTTTTTCGAAGGTTGAGGTAGATGGTTTCCGAAGGTTTCTTGGTTATGTGTTGAAGGATGGATACAGCTGGTTGTAGGAATTGCTAGCTTGGGTGAGATATTATGCTTCCCCTGTATCCCCAAAACCTTATTGCATAACCGGAAAGGTTTGGGAGTTTCATAGGTGGGAATTCTTGTAGCTCTAGTTCTTCTTCCACGAATATTGGTTTGAGATTGGGATTTCTTACCGATTATTCGTTCTTGATCCATACCTTGCTGATTTATTTCTCTACCTTAATTCTACGTGGCTTCTCAATTTATGGATATGTGACCATTTCAAGAGGAATGCATTCGTTCATTTTGTTCGGATGTGAAGACTATATGTTGCAATTTTCATTCCGTTGGATTCAGCTTCAATAATTGTCTATCAATGTGCTAATGGTGGTCAACCTCTTCAGGATGGCTCCTCCAACGCGCACAACTCCGAATCCTGATCCGCCACCACCTCCACCTCCTCCGGAGGCATGGCAAGCTGTGATGGCCGCAACCAATGCAAACACACAGTTGATCATGCAAATTCTCCAAGAGCGCAATCAAGGCAACCAAGGGAATCAAGGCAGCAATCAGAATCACTTTGCTTCACTCAACCAGTTCCTTGCTAACGGGCCAAAGACTTTCAGCAATTGTGTTGAGGCAACCGATGCTGACGATTGGCTTGTGGATCTGTGTAAGCATTTCGAGTGCAGTAATGTCAGGCCTGAGGACTTTGTCAAGTTCGCTTCCTTCCAACTCAAAGATCAAGCTGCAGAATGGTTCCAGCAGTACAAGGACTCCAAAGGTGGACGTGTTATCACTTGGGATGATTTCCGTCGAGATTTCCGAGCTCATCATATTCCTCAGAGCGTGGTTGAAAGCAAGCGTGAGGAATTCCGCAATCTGAAGCAAGGCTCTTTATCTGTCTATGACTACAACAAGTTGTTCCAGAAGCTCGCCCGCTTTGCCAAGCAGGACGTCCCTGATGAGAAGAGCATGATATACCAGTTCAGGGGTGGTCTCGGAGAAGAAATTCAGCTAGCTCTTGTTCTCTTCGAGCCCTTGAGATACGATGAGTTCTACAACATGGCATTGAAGCAAGAGGCTGCTCAGTTGAGGTGTGATGCTTCCAAGAAGTGAGCCAGAGATGTTACTCCTTCTTCCTCTACTCAAGTGGCCAAGCAGCAGAAGTATTGGCTTCCTCCTCCTCCTCCGTTCCGTCAGCCGTATCAGCAGAAGAGCAAAGGTGGCAGTGGTTCTTCCCACCCACCCAACCCTGGCTTTCAGAACAAGACTTCGTCTCAAGCTCCAAGATCGAGTGCTCCGTTTCACCGTCCGCTTTCAGAGGTCACGTGCAACAAGTGCCAACAGAAGGGTCACTACGCCAACAACTGTTTCAACTAGATGCGTCTTCCTCCTCCTCCTGTCAGATCGGCAAGTACAGCTGTGGTCAAGCATAACCCCAAGTACGCCAAGGTCAATATGGTGAATGCAGCTCAGGCAGAGGATTCTTCAGATGTCATCATGGGTAACCTTCCTGTTAATGATGTTCCTGCAAAAGTTCTTTTTGACACTGGTGCATCGCATTGTTTTATCTCGAGACCTTTTGCATCTAAGCATGGGTGGTTTTCTCAAGTTATGCATAAGCCATTAGCAGTCGTCTCTCCGGGTAGATGCTTGCTTGCTAACTATGAAGTTCCGGATATTTCTATCTCGATGGGTGATTTCAAGTTTCTAGCTTCCCCAATGATCCTTGGTAACTCGGATATTGATCTTATTCTCGGAATGGATTGGCTTTCTAAGCACAAGGCTTAGCTTGATTGTGCAGCCAGGCGGATTCAATTGACTCATTCGTCTGAGGATGTAATTGTCTTTGCCGCTCGGGATAATACCATCCGTCTGTTTTTCTCTCAATGAGAAGGGTGAATTGGATGCCATCTCTCAAATTCCAGTCATTTGCGAATATCAAGACGTCTTACCAGAAGAGCTTCTAGGAATGCCTCCGCACCGGCCAGTTGAATTCGTTATTGATCTTGAGCCTGGCACGGAACCTGTGTGCAAGCGTCCTTACAAGCTCGGACCTGAAGAGTTGAAGGAGCTGAAGAAGCAACTCGATATTCAAGAGAAAATGGGTCTTATCCGGCCTAGTTCTTCTCCGTGGGGTTGTGGTGTTCTTTTTGTGAAGAAGAAGGATGGAACGGACCGACTTTGTGTTGATTACCGTCCAGTGAACAAGAAGACCATCAAGAACAAATACCCACTTCCCAACATCAATGAGCTATTTGAACAACTCAAAGGTGCCCAAGTATTCTCCAAGCTTGATCTCCGTATGGGTTATCATCAGATTCGAATCCGTGAGCAAGATATTCCCAACACGGCTTTCAGGACAAGCTTTGGTTCATATGAATACACTGTCATGTCTTTTGGCCTCGTCAACGCTCCTCCGACGTTCTCTCGCATGATGAACTTCATCTTCAACGCCTACACCAATGACTTCGTTTTTGTCTATCTCGATGACATTCTGGTTTTCTCGAAGAACAAGGAAGATCATGCCAAGCACTTGCGTTTGGTTCTTGATAAGCTCAGAGAACATCAGTTCTACGCCAAGTTCTCCAAGTGTGAATTTTGGCTCGATGAGGTTCTTTATCTTGGCCATATCATCTCTGCCAAGGGCATTGCCCTGAATCCTGAGAAGGTGTCTGCAATTGTGAATTGGGAACCTCCTCAGAACGTGAAGCAACTACGTAGCTTCCTCGGTCTCGCAAGCTATTGCCGAAGATTCGTTGAAAAGTTTTCTAAGATCGCGAAGCCTCTCTCAAATCTTCTTCAGAAGCACGTCAAGTACGTTTGGTCTCCGGAGTGTGACATTTCTTTCAACACTTTGAAAGATAAATTGATCACTGCTCCAGTTCTGACTCCGCCTGATGAATCCAAGCTGTACGAGGTCTTTTGTGATGCCTCTCTCCAAGGTCTTGGCGCAGTTTTGATGCAAGAGAAGAAAGTTGCTGCTTATACCTCTCGCCAATTGAAGCCTAATGAGAAGAACTACCCCACTCATGATCTCGAGTTGGCAGCAGTTGTGCATGCTCTTTTGACTTGGAGACATCTTCTATTGGGAAGAAAAGTGGACATTTTCACTGATCACAAGAGTCTCAAGTACATCTTCACTCAGCCTAATCTCAACCTCAGGCAAACTCGATGGGTCGAAATGATTCAAGAGTATAATCCGAGTATCGAGTATACTCCAGGCAAGGCCAATGTGATTGCTGACGCTTTGAGCAGAAAAGCTTACTGTAACAGTCTTATTCTCAAGCCTTATCAACCCGAGCTTTGTGAAGCTTTCCGCAAACTTAATCTGCAAGTTGTTCCCCAAGGTTTCCTCGCCAACCTTCTAGTCTCTCCTACCTTGGAAGACCAGATTCACCAAGCCCAGCTTCTTGATGCTATGGTGAAAAAGGTGAAGATTGGGATTGCCAAGAGTCAGTCCAAGTACAAGTGCTACCGCCTTGATGACAAGGACACTCTCTTCTTCGAGGATCGTATTGTTGTACCCAAAGGTGACCTCCGTAAAGTGATCATGAACGAGGCTCACAATTCTCTCCTCTCCATCCACCCTGGGAGCACGAAGATGTATCAGGACCTCAAGCAAGCTTATTGGTCGACTCGAATGAAGCGCGAGATCGCTCAATTCGTGAATGAATGTGATGTCTGCAGAAGAGTGAAGGCAGAACACCAAAGGCCAGCTGGTCTCCTCCAACCCCTTGCCATTCCAGAATGGAAGTTTGACCACATTGAAATGGACTTCGTGACTGGGTTTCCAAAGTCCAAGCGTGGCAATGATGCTATATTCGTTGTCATCGACAAACTCACCAAAGTGGCTCATTTTCTGCCTATCAAAGAGTCGATCACTGCAGCTCAATTGGCGGAACTCTATACCTCTCATATTGTCTCTCTACACGGTATTCCACAAGTGATCTCTTCAGACCGTGGCAGCATCTTTACCTCAAAGTTTTGGGATTATTTTCAGAAGGCCATGGGCACTAACATCCGCTTCAGCACAACTTTCCATCCTCAAACTAGCAGTCAAGTCGAGCGTGTCAACCAGATTCTTGAAGATATGCTCAGGGCTCGTGTGATCTCCTTCGACATGAAGTGGAGGATTGTCTTCCTTATGCTGAATTCTCCTACAACAACAGTTTTCAAGCAAGTTCGGGCAAGGCCCCATTTGAAATTCTGTATGGCAGGAAGTGCCGCACCCCTCTCAACTGGTCCGAAACCAGTGAAGGTCAGCTTTTGGGTAATGACTTAATCACAGAGGCAGAGGAAATGTGCAAAGTCATTCGTGATAACCTCAAAGCAGCCCAATCCCGTCAGAAGAGCTACTATGATAGTAAGCACCATGATTTGGCTTTCGAGATCGGAGATCATGTTTACCTCCGTGTCTCTCTTATGAAAGGTACTCGTCGTTCCGGTATCAAAGGGAAGCTTGTCCCTAGATACGTGGGACCTTTCAAGATTGTCATCAAGAGAGGCGACCTCGCCTATCAACTCGAGCTTCCTTCAAACTTTGCAAATGTTCATGACGTGTTCCATGTCTCTCAGCTTCGAAAGTGCTTCAAGACTCCTGACTGCACCGTCAACTTTGAGGATATTGAGCTCCAAGAATATCTCTCTTATCGTGAGCACCCAGTTGCTATTCTTGAAGAGACTGAACGCAAGACTCACAACAAGTCAATCAAATTTCTCAAAGTCAAGTGGTCACACCATTCCGACCGTGAAGCTACCTGGGAACGCGAGGATCACCTCCGTTCTGAGTACACGGCGTTCTTTCAGTCCTAGATCTCGGGACGAGATCCTTTCGTAGTGGTGGAGTGTTGTAACACCCCGGATGTAACTTTCCCAATTTGTACTCCAACTCTTGCCGTTTCCGGCGTTAAGTTATTTTATTTTTCTCGGGTTCGGGTCTTTGTCTCCGTGTGTTGTTATCGTTGTCATGCATCTCATATCATGTCATCATGTGCATTGCATTTGCATAGGTGTTCATATCATGCATTCGAGCATTTTCCCCGTTGTTCGTTTTGCATTCCGGTGCTTCGTTCTCCTCCAGTGGTCATTTCTACCTTTCTTTCGTGTGTGGGGATTGAACATTTCCGGATTGGACCAAGACTTGCCAAGCGGCCTTGGTTTACTACCGGTAGACCGCCTGTCAAGTTCCATATCATTTGGACTTCGTTTGATACTGCAACGGTTAACCGAGGGACCGAAAAGGCCTTGTGTGTGTTGCAGCCCAACATCCCTCCAATTTGGCCCAAAACCCGCCTAACTCTGCTCCATCATCTAGAGCGTTCGATCACGATTGCGTGGCCGAAAACCGCACCTCATTTGGACTCTCCTAGCTCCCTTTATGCCTATAAATAGGTCCCCCTCGAAATATCCCGGATCCCCTCTCCCCAAAACCCTAAATTTCTCCTCCGCAGCCGCCGGACACGTTCGGACGGACCGGACGCGTCCGTGCCGCCACCACCGCCCAGTCGCGTGCTGCCACGTCACCGCCGCCGCCGCCACTCCCATCGCGGCCCACGGGAGCCCGGAGCGGGCCCTCCTCGGCCCGGTCGCAGCCGCCGCCCGCCTCTAGCATTGCGCCGCCCGCCTCCATCGCCGCGCGCCCGCCTCCTCCTCGCCGGAGCCGGCCACCGCCGCCCCGCTCCGACTCCGGCGGCTGAGCTCGCCGCTCCCGCGCCGCCACCCTGCCTC